>NW_003314308.1:757768-933450 GCF_000143415.4 Selaginella moellendorffii
TTTGGGTCCCAAGTGGTTCTTGGGAAAGGGGGGGAGTTGAGGTTGGAAAGATTGTCCACGTTTGGCTCATCTCCGGAAAGTCTCGCCCGGCGATAGCCCGAGGGGGTTAACCCATTGTCAATATTCCCATTAGAGGGCCATTCCAGGTTTTGAAAGTTTCGGGCCTCTTCCTGAGAATATCTCCGGGGAATAAGGGGGACTTGGGGGGAATATCCAATGCAGGGGGCCCTCAAGGGGGGGGGGGGGGGGGGGGGCTGTGGGGGGTTCCAAATGTATAGTAGGGATAGTGGTTGGAATGCATGTCTGACCATCTGAGACATTAGTTTGGCTCCCGCTGGGCTGTGTCGCTCCTTGTTCTGCGTCCGGCTTGGGTCTAAGCTCAAGCTCCACGCTGCTCTAGTCGGTGGAGTACCCTCCTTCTCGCGTTAGGCCACCGGTATGCCAAAATTGTGCTAGGCTCTGTCTGACACCATTTTGCGTGCAGGTGCTGGATACGGGGAGCTGGTGCTCGTGGGATTGTACCGGACCCTCGTTTCGTAGCGCAAAGGGCTTGGAGTTCAGCTCCAAATTCAGGTGCGCTACAGTGAGGAATCTGTTGGGAACTAACCTAAATCTAGGTACACTGCAATGTCCTGTAGTGCTGTGGTGACCACAAAGGAAGTAGCTTCAACAACTAGGAACTCGCTCAGATCCATCACACACTTCCACCGCATGTGAAAAGTTGGCTGGAACTTTTGGATGGTCACAATCCAAGATAAAGTACGAGGACTGTGAACCGGTCGCTGTAAAAGAAAGTTCAGCACATTAAAATAGATGTGGATATGGATATAGGCTCCAGCGAGAAAGTGACAAAATCGCTCCAAGGTGTAAACATCAGGCACTGCTTCTTTTTCTACATCCACATACTTCTTCTCAGTCTCCTTGAATGAATGTGAGGCATAGTATATTGCATGTGGAGGCTTTCCAGGCTGTGAACATTGGCAAATGCATACTCCAAAAGCCTTTGTACCTGTTGTGATGTAAATGTCGAAAGGAAGTTGTCATTTTGGTGGTTGGAGTACCGAGGCCGTGCGGAGTGACTACTTCAGTGATTCAAAGGCTTGTTGCTAGGACTCACTCCAGACAAATGGAACATTGTGCTATTAGAGGCAAATAGAATGGAGCTATCAGAGGCCGTGAATGTGCAGCATAGTTGTGGAGGAAACAACAAAAAAAACCTGTTTGCCCGAGGAAGCTACAAAGCTACTTCACGTTGGTTGGTGGGTTCCAATCCAGAATCTCCTGAGCCTTGGCTACCTGGGGCTTGATCCCATTCTGTGTGACATCAAAGCCTAGCAACTGGCCTTCAGTCACCCCGAATTTACACTTTGCCGGTTCAATGAAAACCTGTGTTGTCAGCAACGAGTGAAGATTTGCTCTAAGTGCACAAGGTGGTCCTCAAAGGAGTAAGAGGTCATGCAAAGATCATCCATATATACCCTCAAGGCACCTCCAATCAAGTCATGGAAGGTGTGGGTCTTAAAGCGCTGAAAAGTAGCTCCGGCGTTACACAAGCCAAACGGGAGGACGTTGAAAGTGAAGTCGCTCCAAGGTGTTTGGAAGGCCGTAAGATCTCGATGATTAGGATTAATGAAGATCTGGTTGTACCTTGAAAAGCCATCCATGAAAGAGTAGTAACAGTGCCCAGCCATCTCATCCACAATCACATCGATAAATGGAGTTGGAATGTGATCTTTCGCAATTGCTTTGTTCAAGTCTTGAAAGTCAACACAAAGGCAGAGTTTTCCATTTTCCTTGCATACGGGGACAAGATTGGCTACCCACTCTGAGCTCTTCAAAGGGTAAATAAAGTCAGCTGCCAGAAGTCGCTCGATCTCCAACTTCATCTCTAAGTGAGCTGCTAGGCTGAAACACCGCATATTTTGACGGACTGATTTGGCTGACTCAAAAAGCACAATATTGTGTATGATTGTGTCTATGGGAACTCCTAGAAGATGGCTGTAATCCTAAGCAAACACATCCTTGAAACAATGGAGGAGATCCAAGAGCTTTGCTGCGTTTGTTGAAGCAAGTGATGTGGCAATAAAGATCAGGTCCTTGTCATCACCTAGGAAAATAGCATGAACCCTGGAGTCTGGAGAAACCTTGGGCTCAGGGGGCTCATCTATCTTAGATTCTTCCCTGACCTTGGAAACTAAAGAGCAAGGAGTGCCTTTTGCCTCTCGCATCATGGTGATTGCTTTGCCCAAAAGTTTTCTTCACTAGGGACACTTTGAAAAGTCATCCTAGAGAACTCATCCTTCAGGTTGACTGCCCATTGCCATAGCTCTTTTAGATTCTCTTTGCGGACTTGGTATTCTCCAGTAAGTTGGCATATGATGAGTTGTGCGTCTCCAATGAAAGTGATCCGCCTAAATTTGAGATCTGTGGCCAACTTCATAGCAGATGATAGCCGCCAAATACTCTGCTTCATTAGCTAATGTTGCTGGTAAAGTGATAGAGAGGTCGGCTACTTTGTTCTCCACAGAATCAATCATCCAAACTCCAATGCTGGCAATCTGGTTTTTGGGGCAGAAAGCACCGTCAAAATAAGCTGTAATCATAGGAGTGTCCTCTTCAAATAAAGATTCTAGGGACACCACATCTGGCAAGACCGTCTCTGGCAAGTCAAGCAAGAACATTGCTATTGGATCCAAAGTCTTTGTCTATTGTTCTCTTTGCTTCTGATGCTCTGAGTGCTCAAAATCCAATGCAAGGACTATAGTCAAGTACTCTACAAGTGAAGAAAGATCCTCCACCAAAGTCAAGTCTAAGTCTAGTGCTAAAGTTTTAGTGTAATACACTTGGATTTGTATCAGGGGCTCCACAGTTGGAAATTCTGAACTCAAAGAGTTATAACTCGCATGCAGCACGTCCAATTGGCTTGATTCTTTCTGCCAGTTCTGTGTCTGGATGTCATCCTTCGTCTCCAAAAAACGGCATGACAAAATAAGCTTGGAGTCGTCAACTACCACGATTTTAGTAGGAAGATGCTGGCTGTATGACACCTCAGATAGTTGTTAAGGATTGAGTTCGGCTGTGTCCTGTGAAGGATGGACCCGGTCTGGAGTTATTGTGTCATCAAGTTCCATAAGGGGGAGTTGGTCCCATGCAAGAAACATTCCTCAATCGAGAAACACTCTGAAAAGCTGGATATAGGAGCCCATACCCTATAAGCCCCGCCCTCAAATAAAGAGAGCGTGGCGAGAGGCTCAACCTTACTCTCAAATAAAGAGAGTGAAGTTGAAAGATGTCTCAAGCTATCTGACTCACCTCCAACCATGTCAATTGCATTGCATGAGAAAGCATCCGTCATATAGATGGTCGATTCCATCACCAACTCAGGAAAAACCTCTGTGAGCTCAGGAGGGAAGTGTGGTGTGGAAGCCATCTTAGTCTGAGCCTATTGGGCTTGCTGAGAAAGAGCTCTACCGTGGTTGTTGAGAAAGGTGGTGCTATGGGTTCCATCGCTAATTTCCATCTTGCCTTGTGCGTTGTCAATGGTGCAATGGGCTGTGACTTGCCATGAGCAGCCAAGGATGATAGAGTCCTTCAAAGAGGACGTTCCAAGATGTTGGTAGTCAACCACGAGGAAATCCACCTCAAAAATAACACCCTACATTGAGACCTTAACACCACAGCAAATGCCCATTGGAGGAACAGTGTGGTTAGCGAAGGTCTTGAGCACGATGGAGGAGCTCTTAGTGATCTGTAGCTGTGCTGAAAGGGCAGCTTCGAAAGAGATAATGTTGCTTCTAGAACCGGAGTCAACCAAAGCATCCATCTTACAAAAGGAAGTACCAATATGCACCGAGACGAAGAATGGACCAGGATCTCCACCATATCTTGTCATGTTGACAATGTGCACCTCTTGAGGAGTCCTCTTGAGAGTGCTCTCTGGTGTTCCTGACTGTGCAAACTCCTCTAAACGTTGGCCAAATCCTGGGATAAGACACAACATGTCTCAGAGCAAAAAGGTGACGAGAGTGTCAACCAGCTGTTGAAGAACCAGCTCTAGAACAAGAATAGCTGTTGGTGAGATTTCAGGAGGAGAAAAGAGTAGTGACTTGAAAGGGAGCTTACAAGCCACCCTCTATGTCATTAGATCTGGTGCCAACAGAGATTCACTCTCAACCGACACCAAGGGATTTATGGCAGGCTAAGCAGCTACTTTCTTCTTTGTTTAGGCTCGAGTGGCTATGGTTTGCTGCTGTTGCCTATAGAGTTCCTTGACTACCAAACTCGTGTTGACCGATGGGGCTGGTGCCTTGCCTTTGCTTGATGAAGGGGCTGCTTCAATTGCTTGTCGCTTCAACTGCTCCTGATATGTCTCTGGACCCCAAGACGATGTGGAATTATCAATGAAGGGATGTTGTTGGACATGTTGAGAAGATGGAGGTTGAAGTTTTGGGTGAAGCTTGAAGCAGTGCTATATGTTGTGTATGTTTGTCTTGTAGTGAGTACACCAACAGGACTTAAATCTGCGTTCCCAAGCTGTAGCAACCTCTTTCTTAGACTCCACTAGCTCCTGGAGAAGTTTGTCATGGTGTGATTATTGCAGAAGAATGATCTCCTTTAGCTGCCGCATCTCGTTCATAAAGTTCTCAATAGCCAGAGGTGTATGCTCAATAGTGACAAGCTCTGGTGTGGACGAACGAACAATTGCACAAGGTGACTCTAACAGGGTGATAGCTTGGTTGAAATCAACTCTAGCAATCCCCAAGTCAACCAAAAGCTCTCTTTCTAGCTTCGTGGCAAACGAAAATGCCTCGTAGCAAGACCTGAATGTCTTCTTGAGAAGTTTCTGCTGCAAGTTCCCATGCAAACCCACTGTGAATGCCGTGATCCCCTGTTGCTCATCTTGGACCACATTGCAATCCTAACACTGCTTCCAGTATGCTCGAAACCGAGTGATGTAGTCAAAAACAGACTTGTGAGAACCCTACCGGAACGAAAAGAGGTCGACAAGTAGCTGATTTGTGGGTTTTTCTTCAATGAAACGTTCCCTAAAAGAAGCAAGTAATGTCAGGAAGTCTGTTCGGTCCTCAGAGAGGAGAGAATTTGCCCAAGTTGTTACTTTGCCTTCGAGAGACTGCAAGAAGTCACAGCATATATGATCATTGTTGATGATCATATTTGTGGTGCAATAGTAATCAAAGCGACTAATATACAATGTTGGAAAGCATGTTCCAGCACCTAAGAAGGTTGGCAGATCACTCCCCTTTTGTAAAATATGGAGCTGAGGTCGAGCTAAAGGTGGCTGCACCATAGCTCGTAAATCTAAGTCACTGGAATCTGCCGAGGATGAAGAGGATTTGGCCCGAGAAGGTGTTGTGTCGTACGTAAGCTATCTTTGGATGTTAGAAAGTTTACTCCGTACCTAGGGCCTTGAGGTATGGTGAAAGGGTGTTAATTTGTTGCACATCTAGTTTGTACCGGCATCAAATACCTTGAACACTACAAATGTCCGGTCAAGGCAACTGGGTTGATAGGAGTAAGAAAATTGTAGGCAAGTGCCCAAGTTGCTCAAAGTTGCCCAAAAGGCCCATTGATCTATAGGGTAATTGCTAGAGTAGCCGTTGGAGTAGCTGCTAGAGTAGACGGTAACCAATAACTAGTAACCAGTAACTAGGGACATGTAACCAGTAACCCCTTGCTCTCACTCCTACTCCTGCGCCTACTCCTACTGTCCTTGTTCCTATGCCATCTCTTGTTCCTGCTCCTATTCCTATTCCTATGCCTACTTTTGCTCTTTGAAAATTGCTTCGTTCCCAAGGAACTCCCAACAAAGTTTAGCTCGAAAGAGAAAAATGAGTCTTGTGGTCTTGATCCTTCCTTATTTTGATTGTTGGTGGGCTCGTTGGAAAGGGCTCAGCCCCGTCTACCCTTTATCACAAGAATTTGTGAAGAAGCTGCCTCAATATTTCCCAAAATCCAAGAAGAGGTAGCCCAAAACAACAATATTGTGAAAAAAACATGTGCATATCACTGATGTAGATCAATACTAAAATGCTGTTAGTATTTTTGGAAAGCCTAGGACCAAGAGCACCTCTAAAAACAAATAGCATCCAAAACAAAGCCCAGAGAAGCATGAATTCCTACTACAAAGATGACCCAATCTAGCTGGAGAAGAAAATTCTTTTGCATGTTGTTAATTTACCCAAATTTAGCACCAAGAATCGCCACTACTCATAGATTTA
Source organism: Selaginella moellendorffii (assembly GCF_000143415.4). NCBI lineage: Eukaryota > Viridiplantae > Streptophyta > Lycopodiopsida > Selaginellales > Selaginellaceae > Selaginella > Selaginella moellendorffii. Next base: position 764,008 of record NW_003314308.1, read on the forward strand.
GGCCAGATCTACAAGCTCAAATGCACTGCCTTGAGAAATTGGGCCGAGGATCCAAGCGAGAAAGTGAAAACCCCAAAATGTTCATCTGACCAAGCCAAGAAACGTTATATCTCTTCAAATACTACACGGCTTGATGAGCGCCATACCTTGCTGGAAAGAGGAGCTCTAGACCTATCCAACAACCCTAAAATCCAACAAAATGACCACAACACAAATGAGAAATTCGTTCCCAAATTCTACGGCCAAAAGAAAAAGACAGAAATGGCACCTCAGAAAGTGTTGCGTGTCATGCCGAGTTCACCATTTGTTGGGGGAAGGAGGGGCGCCTCCCTTAACACTTGCTCAAACACGAAAAATGCTTCAATGCTCTTCACAAAATGCCCCCCTTGCCCTTATGAGGCAAGGGTTTTATACAATGAAGATGGGGAATATTTTGAGGACCAGAATATTCCCTCTCTCTCTCTCACTCTCTCAATGGCCACGCCCTAACAACACCGCAATTGGTTTCCCTTCTACGAGTGGGAGCTGCTTTTGAGCACTTCCTGAGGTGGCCCCTCCGGCACCACCCAAGTCCATGCTCACTCCCACCTAAGGCCCTTTAGCCCCAGTCTCAACCTCAAATCAGTTTGGAAGCACCACTGGAGAGTTCCTTCAAGACTAGTTCCTAGATCTCACTATCCTTACTATATACTTTTGGAACCCTCTGCAGCACCCCCCCCAACTGGGAGACGCACACTTTAGGCTTTCACCCCTTGACCTATATTAGTACTCGGACTCAGTCTCAGACTTGATCTCTCAGACTCGATCTTGGATCAGATCTAACCTCGGACTCGGTCTTGGACTCAATCTCAGACTCGACCTCAGACCCAATCTCGGACCTGACCTCAAACTCGGTCTCAGATGTAAACTCGAATCTCGAACTCTATCTCGAACTCTGTCTCGAACTCGGTCTCTAGCTCGGTCTCGAACTCGGTCTCGAAGTCGGTCTCGGACTCAATCCCAGACTCTGTCTCGAACTCAGTTTTAAAGTTGGTCTTGGACTCGATCTCAGACTCGGTCCCATCCAATGAACTCTTTATTATTTTGGTCATGCTTTCAGGGATCCTTTAGCCTATGACACCTCAAGGAGTTGGTTCCTTACAACTGGTGGCCTAATGCAAGGATATGGGTACTCCACCAGCTAGCATGGAATGGAACTTAGGCTTAGACTGAAGTTGGACACAAAATAAGGACAAGCACGCAAGCAGGAGCTAGACTATGCCTTAAATTGGTCAACCATGCCCGACTTACTCACTATCCCTACTATACATTTGGAACCCCCCATCACTATTGTTGGAAAACATAGGATTCACTATCTAACAAAATAAAATAGGAAGTGCATTATTAAGAAAACTCAATAATAAAACTTAACTATCAAAGATTGTAGATAGCATGCTAAACAGCTTATAAAAAACAACTAAAGATCATAAGGTATCATCAACTTGGCAAGCAAAATGCTCACAAATGTATTGCCTAAAGGAAATAACATCCAACCTATCAGAAGCAATTGTAATGATAGTCAACAGAAAAGAATGAATGTTGCAAGGCAAAAAAACACTCATTTATGCCAATCATCACATTGGCCAATCTGAATAGATTCCAGTGAATAATACAAAGGAACCAGAGTTGCTCAAACAAGTGTTAGCAACATCCTATCGATATCTCAAACACAAGAGACTAATCCAGAGCAACTACAAAGAATATGTGGCATCGCAAAAAGCCATAAGCCATTAAAGAGAACAACTAACTATCATAAAAGACCATAAATCATCCCATTAATAAAGAGATATTTAATCATTATCAAAGAAGGAATCCACCATTCCAAAGAATAACAAATCATTCTATATCAACAACAATCAAGAAAAATCTTTTAACAAGGATAATCAACTATTCTAGATGACAATTAATCATCATCAATGATTGTTAAATGCAAAAGCCAACTTCAATATCGAAGTTAATAAGCCAAAAATGCCTTCCCTAACAACTTCAAACAAATGGACCACAAACATAAAAATTTAAGGAACTAAAAGCTCGAAGAAGTTTATAGCTATATCTTGTTTAACAATGATCATAAGTCTTGCATGAATTAACTTTAATGTTAAAGAAAAAATCATGGTACAACCCACAATATCCTTCTCAACACATCCATCGCTAAACTTTATAATGCCAAAGCTAATGAAAAGTATGTTTACATCAATCCAAAAGTTAAGCATAACAAAATTATACTTAACAAGTGATTACTAAATGATCCTCCATGAATCTGTTTATAGCAAGATGTAACTTACTTCATAACAAGCATAAGAAGAATCATCAATAATCGATATATCCCCAACTCAAATCCAACAAAGAATCAACATCATCAATATCAATCACTAATGCTTCTTTCGTAAAGTTAGCATAGTTCATGACAAAATCATTTTTCAAGGAAAAACTTAAAACTCAACCCTTACTAAAGAATCTTGTTTAGAACATGATTAATTCAACTTGCTATATAGTTCGTTTTGAATGTCAATACAATTGCTAATTAGCAATTATACAAATGCCAACAACATAAAGCTATAACCAAACCATCAACACTATCTTCATCAATATTAATGAAATTCAATATCAATCTTAAGGAAAGATATCTCATTTCATTCGAATCTCAATATTAATAATGTCAATAATAAGCCATCACTTCAATGCCATTAACACTAGAAAAAAGCTAAAAGAAAACAAAAGTGAATCATCACCCAAAGCTCTTTACCAAGCAACCTAGCCAAAATTAAAGATACCTTAATCAGTGCCTAAGACCAAAATTTCAACAAACTCAGTTACAGATAACACATAATCAAGGAATGATTCACCACATCCAAGACTCAATGATATCCAACACCACAGACTAAACGTAACAAAATGATATCGACAAAGAAATCAATATGCCAACATGGAAAATTCATGCAAGCCAAAACATGATCCTCTGCAACACCATTTAATAAAGCAAGTCTATCACTGCTAAATAGTCATCGAGTGAAGCAAGTATCAAACAATCCTCCACGAAATCTATAAGCAATCATTAGTTGCCAAGCAACTAACAATCACTCTTTCAACTTGCCTTCACAAAACCCAAACACGAAACTCATGTTATCAAGTCATATGCTTGTCCAACATGAACATAATACCTTAGACACAAGATAAAGGTTTATGGACAGGCATGAACTAAATGACTACACGAATCTAACTCAATTGCAATAAACTCACCAACTCATCTATCCAATAGCTCTGAGCATGCTTCAAGAGGCTAGTTATGCATGATCAACACTTAGTCATAACTAAAATGAAGACCATGATATGAACTCATATTAGTAAACAATTTCCTCATAGACGAAGCTATAGTATGGGTATTAACATTTCAACCTTAAACAATTAAGTTGGACATCACCATCCTCAGCCAAGGCACAAGGCCACCAAGACTAAGTCAAAATTAATGAGAGCTCATTACTTTTATAAAGTCTTAATAAAATGCAAGGTGCAACCTACCACCAAGCACAACTCTACTTAAAAAAAAGCACAAGAGTCATCTTTCTAGAAAAACGCAACAACCACTTTTCTTCACCAATTTCAAACTTTATCCAACTCAATTGCCTTAGCCTCAAAAATAAGCATCTCTTTCAGGTCGCATCATACAAACTACCTACTAAGGTCTAAGCTACAAAGTCAATTTCAACCCCTTCACTAGTTTGTATTAGTTTACGAAAACAGATTGTTTTCGAGCAAAATGATCAATAGATCAGCCATTGCAAAAGCTTAAAAAAAATTGTGAAAAATTTTCCATCCTAGAGAAAGAATGATTCTCAGTCTAGGAGTGTAAGCTTTCAAGACTCAACCAACTTCCTCCTACTAACAACTTCACATAAGTTCATCTTAACATAAATTCTCATAACTCAATAACATTCTTAAGCATTGAACATCATACTCATTTTTCCAACATCTAACATTGATATCCGTAAAATGCAAAATGAATATCTAAGGCTTGATCATAAAGACCACATCTTTAGATATCCACATTGCACTAACACTTTTCTTTAACCACTTTCAAGATCCAATATAAAGCCAAAGCATTAAAAAAAAAATAACATAGAAATCAAGCTCTAAGGAAAATTCCTTATTAATTGAAACAACAATGCCACTTCCACTAACACAAGTGCTAGCAATGTCAATGCCTTAATTATACACCTTCTACATCCAAAAATTTACTCCAAGTGCTAACAAATCAACCAATAAACCATAGCAAGTGAATGTTATAACCTTTTCCAACACCTTATGGGCAACCCCTCAAGGAAACAAGGTATTAACTTAAGCTTAATATAATGGATCATTATTGAGAATCCAGTCAAAGCTATTATAATGCTACTACATGTAAGTAGACTAGCCTCACCATCAACCACTTTGGGGTTGATTATCGAATAACCAAGCAACTTCGTAAACACATTACTCATTATCACATAGATATGATATAAAAATCACAATGATTTGATCATCAATTGAGCAACACCCATATCACTACTACAAAGTTTATGTGAATATCAAGTGCCAACTCGATTTGATAAAATGCAACATAAATGCCATACTCCACCGATAGAAATTTACAACACCCAACATCACTAACTTTTGTTCACAACATAAACAAGCTCATGCCACTCTTTATTTGACCAAACTCAAAACTAATCCAACACCAAATTACTCCATGAGCAATAACAAGGTTCCCTAGAAAAGAATTGAGCATTGTAACCCAAGTCTTCAATAACAAACTTAGACAAAATGGTATAGCGTTTCATCGCTATCCATCCTATAACTCACTATTTGTAAGACTATCATTTTCAACATGCATCAAATAGGGTCTCTTGATTGCATAATATGAACACGAGCAATGAGTCATACCTCATTGCGAATTATCTCTCTAAAAAGAAAAAATGATTTACACGTTTGATCCTTCATCCTTAATAACTCTCTTTTCGGTCTTAATTTTAACTAAACCTCAAACTTGCGTTTGCACTACTTTCAGTCCAACCCAAAAAAAGTTTATAAGAGAGCACGACAATGACTACTTGAACCAATAGACTAATCCTTACTATCTTAATTGATCCATTTATAATCATGCCTAAGAAGGAACTACTAATGCCATGCTAAACAGCTACAAACTAGCCTATTTTCCACTCATAACAAACCTAAGGGAGGTTTACTTTCTCCCATGGTACATGGAACAACTTTTGGAACCACCAATAGGCTAACATTAATTCTACGAACTCAAAGTGTAACCTCGAGTTGCTAATGTGCCTCACTCACGAGCCTAAGTGCAAACTCGTGTAAGTAGAACATCTTACATCCAAATTATGAGCCCAAGCAAAAGCTCATATAATCTAGTATGAAAAGGTAACCAAAACCTACACCCAAAAAATGAATGCAAAGCCTTTGCACCCAAACGTGTAGCCAGTCGAATCATCATTTTCATCTCTGCATATGCAATGAGATTAATTGCCCAATCTTATTGAATAATACTTGTTGAGACTTTTTCTCTGATACAAAACATAACACACGTGGTTTTTACCCTTTATCCTATAGTGATTTACCATAGGATAACCACGAAGCAGAACCTAAACCCTCCATGTGCCACGTGTCCAAAGGACAGTGGAGTGGAACCCAAGTTTTAGGGCCTTGGGTCATTGAACGAAAAAACGGAGGCAAACTTTTAAGCATGGAGCTAAGGAGTAACGGAACCGAACCATAGAATGACTTTCGAGCATTTAGCCCAAGGAGCGAAAGGACAAGAGCACAGAGCAACTTAGAACAGTCCTAGAGTATCCAACATCTAATTGCCAGGACCAGCACGTAAAACGGAGCCAAACAGAGTTTGACGCTATTTCGGCATACCGTGGTTTAACACAAGGATATGGGTACTCCACTAGCTAACATGGAATGGAACTTGCGCTTAGATCGAAACTGGACAAAATACAAGGACAAGCATGCAAGCGGGAGCTAGACTATGCCTCAGGTTGGTTAGCCATGCCTGACCTACCCACTATCCTTACTATTATTTGGAACCCTTTATATCCCCCCTTTGAGGAACACACGCTTTGAGCTTTCACCCCAAGCCTCCCTTAGTATCATGAGTTAGTCTTTAAGACAAACTCAAAACTTACTAAATATGGAATGTCTCTAAATTGCAAATTTGAACACGGGACAAACACCATTGTGTTCAGAACAATCTCTACATTCTATAGATATGCCAAATGAGCGAATCTAAACACTTTTCATAAATAGCATTTGGAACCAGAATAAGACTAACACAAAGGGCATGATAGCAAGGGTGTTTGGCAAACAAGGTAAGTTATCATCTAGTGATATTGAAGGACTAATCTCAATACACAAGGGTTTTTGTCACTAACCAGTGCAAGACACAACGAGACGGGAACTCCTTACCAGGCTAAATATGCTTAGCTAATAGTACATAGGAATTTCGTCCTTATGCTCATCCGGTCTAAGTACACTCGAAATGCCTAGATAACTCCACTAGCACAAAAGGGACTAATAAAGAGTCCAGCAATACCAACCTCCTGGCATCGTGGCAGTAAGGAAAGAGTGTTTGTAAGGACTGTGTAAGTGACTAATTTTCCATTCTACTTTAGTCACTTAACCATGCCTCCAATCACTTGGAGAAGTCTCAATCACAACCTCTATAAGTCCAATTTCAAACTTAGGGCTTGCTTGCCCCGATAATGGCATCCAAGCCACTCAACCTTTGCACTTGGTCCAAGTGCTCCCCGTGTCCGATCCCCAAGGTACCATTGACATACCAACCCGTTACGCTAGGCCATGCCCATTCACCTTGGTCACATCGGTGGTCCAACACCATTTGCGTTGCAATTCCATCTCTCCAAGACTAGGTCATCCATCCATGAGTGGTCATCCCAGATCCACTCCTTAGCGTCCTTAGGATGCTTGCAGACAGGGGGAATAGCTTTCCCCAATATCTCTTTTCCAGTCCTCACCAAGTCCCTTTTTGTCTATGGCTGTGTTTACCAACATTGCCACTAAATCAAGCCCCACAGGCCCGACCACTAAGTCCCATGGGCCTTTGGGACTTCCTCACCGTGTGATTGTGTCCTTGGTCACCAAAAAAAAGGGCTACTCCTCTTTCTTTCCACAGTCTGGGACTTTGGGACAATATTTCGGAACACCGTGGCCCTATGCATGCCTCATGGGTACTCTCCCCGCCTTCTGCCTTTGGGTGCTCTAGCCATGGGCTTAGAGTGAGGTTTCGTTGAGCCACACCAAGTATCCAAATAGGTAGTGCCACCCACACTTGGACTGGGAACATCGACCATTCGATTTCCCGGGGGAACTAAAGCCAGCTTTTGAACACTTCACCAAACTACCCCACTTGTCGGTCCGTATTCACTCTAATCTTGGACTTCCCAGTGGTTATCCCATCACCCAACACTTGGGTGCAGCCTTCCTGGGCCAAATTAGCCTTTCCTGGCCAAACTAGCTCCACTAGAGTCCTCCCCCTACTATACTTTTGGAGCTCACCAAACCCCCCAAGGTCTGGGAGACGAACGCTTTGGGCTTTCACCCCCTCAAACTCGAACTTGGACTCGGACTTGGATTCGGATTCAGACTCGGACTCAAACTCGGACTCGAACTCGGACTCAAACTCGGGCTTGGGCTCGGTCTTGGCCTCGGCCTCGATCCCAGTCTCGGTCTTGGTCCCGGTCTCAATCTCGGTCTCGGTCCCGGTCTCGGTCTCGATCTCGACTTCAGACTCCATCTCAGGTCCTTCTTGGACTCCATCTCAGATTCCATCTCGAACTCCATCTCGGACTCCATCTCGAACTCCATCTCGGACTCCATCTTGGGTCCATCTTAGGTCCATCTCAGACTCCATCTCAGGTCCATCTCGAACTCCATCTCGGATTCCATCTCAGACTCCATCTTGGACTCGAACTCGGACTCAAACTCGGGCTTGGTCTTGGCCTCGGCCTCGATCCCAATCTGGGTCTCGGTCCCGGTCTCAATCTCAGTCTCGGTCCCGGTCTCGGTCTCAATCTCGACTTCGGACTCCATCTCAGGTCCTTCTCAGACTCCATCTCGAATTCCATCTCGCACTCCATCTCGGACTCCATCTCGGGTCCATCTCGGACTCCATCTGGGGTCCATCTCAGGTCCATCTCGGACTCCATCTCGGATTCCATCTCGGACTCCATCTTGGACTCCATCTCGGGTCCATCTCGGACTCCATCTTGGGTCCATCTCGGGTCCATCTCAGACTCCATCTCGGACTCCATCTCAGGTCCATCTCGAACTCCATCTCGGTCCATCTTGGACTCCATCTCAGGTCCATCTCGGACTCCATCTCTTGTCTATCTCGGACTCCATCTTGGGTCCATCTCGGGTCCATCTCGGGTCCATCTCGGACTCCATCTCGGTCCATCTCAGACTCCATCTCGGGTCCATTTCGGACTCCATCTTGGGTCCACCTTGGACTCCATCTCAAACTCCATCTCGGACTCCATTTTGGTCCATCTTGGACTCCATCTCAGACTCTATCTCGGACTCCATCTTAGACTCCATCTCGGACTCCATCTCGGGTCCATCTCATGTCCCTTTTCTAGAGACTCACTTATTGCTTGCTTTGTGCTTGTTCTTTGAGCACTTCGTTGAGAGTTCCACTCCTATTCTTAACCTTTTAAATTAGAGCTTTTAGTCCAAACGTGTTACATTCATTTGGCTTTCGCTTCGGCCACTACCACGTGGCACCCTTTTGGCTCCACTTTGGGCCTAGGGATTTTGTGTCTCACAACTCCACCACCCATAAATGAAGTTCGATGTCCTCATTGAACGATAATTTTTTTTATAAAGTAATATCAACATGTATTACTCTTTCCATTCTTAGCACCTCACCAATATTTGTCAATGGTTTGATACCAAAGGCTCACCATGCCTTACCCATCCTCTAAGGAGGATAGTCTCTCCAACTTAGAGATTAATTAGACCACTTGTAGTGGTTCTCTTAAATGTGGGATCATATTGAGGACATATAAATTTCAATCTTTAAAAGTTTCCTAGCAAAACTGGCTGAGCTTCCTGGTTTCAATTTCAAGAGTGTTGCATAGGCACTCAAAGAGTTTCATCGATCACAACAATTTTGGAGAAACCAATCATGAACATTGACTTTGTTGGATGAAAGACAGACATCCAAGTTTGATTTGCCAATTTTTGCTGCAAGTCCAGTTGTGCTCCCCAAGAATTTGGAACGTTTTTGTTGGGAGCACAGTGTTCTCAAGCTCTACAAGCTGGTTTTCTCCTTTCCTTAGCAGTGGTCTGGGAACATACAAGTATTGCGGGCTTGCATGACAACATAAAGACTTTACAAAAAGGGTAATTTTAAAGTTCTTTCAGGAACTTTTAAGAGTCAGAGCCAAATTTCTAGCTAAAGTGTAGATTTCTGATGATCCAGGAAGTTTATTGCAGCATTCCTCTCATCAAGAGCTCTTTCCAATGTAAACTTGATTCATGGTACCAATGAACACGCAGTTCTAATCCTCGAATCAGGATGCGAGTGCAGTTGGACCAAGCAATGAATTGAATCTGGTGGACCTTTGGAAAAAATAAAGGCTCTTCGTTTTTGTATCTGAAGACACTGAAGTTAATCAGAGGGAAACATATGCGAGGATATCCTTGACCTTGATATTCTTAACTGGTGGATCGTTTAGGTCTAGGGTTTCTATGGAGTACCACCCTGTTCCAGAGAATGATCCAGACATCGAAGCGTGGCTTAGGGCGATGGATGCTGCAGTAGAGAAGATAGGAGACAACACCGGGCCAGTCTTTGTATCAGGTGAAGTTCCCAGAGATAGGTTCCTCAAAATGTATAACGAGAGCCGGGCTTACAAGCGGAACATGCTGTGGAAGTCTGGCTCACTTTTCATCCAAGCAGATTACACGGACCATCATGAACAGGTAAGGTACTGGCTGCATGCAAAGCTCCTCCAGGAATTCCAAAGGCTGGGGGTCGTGTTTCTGGGGAGCAGCCGGCAAGTCTCTTTGTCTCCTGGAGGTTTGATGGAAATCGGAAATGATCGGTACCAGCAAGTGGATTTGTTTGTGCTAGAGAAATCAAAGGAGGACCGCAATATCAAGAAGGCAAGGGTAATCTTGGCAGCCCAAGTTGTATATCGCAATGAAGATCCACGGGCTGTTTTTGATGATATGGAAGTGCTTGTTGGGGAGCGAGGCGGGGCCAAGGTTGCCTTGGGGATCATTGTTGGTGATCCTTCTGTTGTGTATTACAGGGACAGGCAGACTACCGAGACTCAAGTGATCCAAGCAATCGATGGAAACGTTCTGCGATTCAAGTGGCAAGAGCTCTTTGATGAAGTGCATGTCGAAGGGGAGACGGTTCTAGACTTGGGCCTGCTAACGGATCACGCAACTTCTGTTTAGCAGTTTTTTAATTCAAAGTGAACTTTTTATTATATCTTGGTTTTTCATGACAACCTTTTCTTTTCTATCGTTTCAAAATGAGTATGAATCTACAAGCAGTACCTTGCGCGCATTGGGATAAGAAATAATTCTGTGGCTTCTTTCCATCAGAATTCTTGCTGATTTTATTCCTTCCTGCGTATGAAAAAAAAAAGTTCTTGTTCTTCGTTGTTGGTGTAGATCTTCGAACACAGCAGTCTTTCCATATGTTTTCCTGCTTCGATGACGACGCAAACATGGTATCATCTCCTTTTTCCTTGCTCCTTTTCCTCATATCAGTTCGAACAGGTCGGTCGAATTCAATTCAATGGAAAGTTTCGGGATCTTTTCAGAGTTCATCCGCTCAGCACTCCAGTTTTGGTTTTGGTTCCAACGGGGAACGGTCTTTCGCGGATGAAGCCTCCTCGTCTCTCTCGGTACTTGAGCATTTGTTGAAAGGATCACAACTCTTTTCTTTTTTCTTCTTACAGACAGTTGTTGACATCAACTATACTCGCAGGATATCGGATTCCTCAAACAATAAAATCGAGCAGCGGCTTTCGCCAGGCATCGAAGAAGCAATGCATCTTTCAAGTCTTGACATGAGGTAAATACCGTTCTGCTTGCCGTTCTGAAAATTTCCTACGTAAAACAGTTCCGGAGATTTTTCACGAAAGGAGATACCAATGCAAGTAGTATCCTGTATCCTGATTCAACCTCGCGAATCCTCCTCCCGATCCTCTACTTTCGTTGCAGCAGACACTGTTTAACGAAGAAAAGACTGCGTTCGAAGAAGCCATGCGTCAAAGCAAACAGTGAAGTTATTCCTGCTCAACTTCTTGACAAGTTTTCTTTCTTTTTGGTTCTCTAGGGGCCAGCGAATCCATCCTCTGGCAGCTTCACACCACTGCGGGACGCACCAGGCGTCCCTATGGAAGTCTGGTACTCGCATTGTTCTGTTTCCTTTTACACTCTCCATTCAGGTTCTTTCTCTAGCCTGGTGCCTGCGATTACGAACGACACTGTACTGCAGCAGGAAGAAGCAGCGCAGCCAGGAAACAAACCGGACGCGATGGCACGCGGTGGAACTCAGAGCGTACTCAGTAAAGGATTCCCGATTTGGATCAACGTGTGTGAGGAAACGCCGTATGACGTGCTCTTAGTTTCCGCAAAGGGATTGAAGAGGTCCCTCCAGCAGACAAGCAAGCTTCAACTCGGAGGCTCCTTCCTCGGCTTGACAAGTTCATGTAAGCTTTTTGCTACTCTGATCATGGAAGTTGGATGTTACAGATCTAGAGAGGCTACTTAACGAAGTGCTCGAGAGTTCTTTTTGTCAGTTTGAAGCTCGAGGAATTCTGCATGATAAACTCCTTCGAGTGAAAACACCCATGTTTGTCAAATTTAAACACAAATTAAGTAGTTTAATAAACCCGTTTAAGGATTTTAGGATTATGATATTGGGATATGCCCTCGTATGCTCTAGGGTAAGGCCATTTGCTCGTCAATGACGTCGGAGCCCTTCAGGAGGTAGGCGCGATCGCCCGGCGCCTCGTTCTAAATTCTTCCTTGCTTGCCAGGCTCGTGAGGCTGGTGGCGCGAGCGTTCTACGACGATGAGATCCCCCACAAGGGCGCAAACCCTGGCAAGTCCGGCAAATCGGACAACAAGGGGATCAGTGTGGTGGTGCTGGATGCGCTGACGAGGTAAAGAAAATCAGCGCTGCAGGCATCTAGCTTCTTTGGGCTGTGATCAGATGATTCATGGGATCAGAATGACAGAAGACAATGGGTGAAAGAGGAAGAGCTGGCCAAGAGGCTCAAGCTCCATCCAAAGCAGCTCCGCCGGACGCTCAGAGTTCTCGAGGACGAGATGCTGGTGATTCGAGAGGACCACAAAGAGGTTTTTGCTCTCTTCTTTTTCTTTTCCTTGTTTTTGCGCTTCGGCATCTATCTTAGCTCTTTCTTTCAGACGACCAAGAATGCAAAGGTTTATAATGCAGCTGTGGCTGTCGCTGATGGCGAGCAACAAGGTGGTCCTGCCAACGAGAAGACGAAGGCTCTTCTACATTCGTACTGCTGCTTAGATTATGCTCAGGTATAGCAGTAGACGTTCGTGAATCTTACTTGGCTCTTGATTCCTTCGTGTCACAGATTTGCGATGTTGTTAGATATAGGATACACCGCGCGAAAAAGATGATCAAGGACGAACTCGAGGACAAGAACACTGTGCAAGAGTATGTTTGTCCGGACTCTGGTTGTGGTAGGAGGTAAGCGCGTCGAATTGCTCTGCTGCCAGCTAAAGAGAGTCGTTTTTGCTTAATAGTGCATTTCTTTTCTCACAGTCCTGTATTTTCTCTGTGAAGATACTCCGCTCTGGATGCATCAAGGCTGATCAGCCCAGTGGATATGAACTTCCATTGCGAGAGATGTGATGCCGAGCTTGTTGCAAACAATGATAAGCTAGCGCCTAAAGACCTTGGCGAAGGGAATAATGAGGAAAACGCGAGGCGGCGCCAGCGCGAGAAACTCAAGGAGATGCTTGAGCGCATGGAGGTTTGTATGTTCTAGCCTGTCAAAGGTTTTGCTAACGTCGTTTCCACACAGGTCCAGCTAAAGCCTTTGACGGACCAGCTCGCAAAGCTGAAAGATCTGACCCCTCCGGACTATGGATCATTTTCGCAATGGCAAGAAAGGACGCTGGCGCAGGCCAGGGGCGACGGAGACGGTGATCATAAAACTGCTAATGGAGAACGACCGAGCGTACCGATGCCGTTCCTGGGCGAAACCAAGGCAAGAGTTTTTTTTTTCTCTCGTCAAGACCACCTCTCATGTTGCATCGTTTCTATCAGGTGGAAGTGGCTTTTGCTGGCTCGGATACGAAGGAGGCTGTCAAAGAGGATCCTGGAAAATCCATGAAAGTTCTTCCGCCTTGGATGATACGGCAGGGAATGTCTCTAACAGCACAGCAACGGGGCGAAGTTAAGACCGAGGAGGGTGCTTCCTCCGATACAAAGCCAACCGTAGCGCCAACGATGGACGAGAAGCCCATGTCCGCCGAGAGGCAACTACAGGAGGAATACGTGAAGGCTTATTACGCAGCGCTGATGCTCCAGCAGCAGCAGCAGCAGCAGCAACAGCCGCCAGGCGATGCTCTGGACGAAGTCAAGAAGGAAGAACCGGATCAAGAGAATGGTTTTGCTGCGATTGCTGGAGATCGTGTTGTGGGGGTCAAGTCGAAGCGAGACGATGCCGAAGACGATGTAGAATGGGAGGAAGAAGCTCCATCCACAGGTTTGCGTTCTCCGATTTCATTCGCTTCCATCGCTAAGCTTTGCTAAGCTTTTGGTTTTTTGGCAGAGGCTGGAGCTGCTGGAGCTGCTGACGTTGGCGACGATGATATCGACTGGGAATGATCGTAGCCCACCACCACGTTGCTGGGATTATTTTTTGCTTTTCTCTCGCGGAAGAGAGCTAGATATAGCATAGCAAATGTTCTTTCCAATTTTTAATGTACGGAAGAACATTGGTGGTCTGGCCGTACGGTGGATCTGTTTAGAGTTAAGCTAATAGACATTCCCCACATTTTTAACTTTAACACGTTCTCAGTGGATTAGGGTTTTGAGGCTCGATGGGTGAGGAGGGACTCTTGCCCAAGGACTCGGCGGCTCTCATGGCGATCCTGAGCGACAGGGAGCTCACCTTCGCCGGCGCTGTGGAGGTTTTCACTCGCCAGTTCGATGCGACGATGCACTTCCAGCTCTCGTGCAATCTCGTGCTGCTGCTCCAGGTACCGTGGAAGCAAGATTTTGCCCCATTTCCCTCATAGTTGCGATGATCGGCTAGGAAGGGATCATTCTCCAGAAAGAACAGCGGCTCGTGGCACTCTACATTCTCCACAGCTTGTATATCACACAGACCGAGACGAATCCATTCGTCTCGTTTCTTCTCCGGGTAAGTCCATGGCTAGCCTCTTTGTTTGGAGATATTTCCTCCATTGTTTTTCTAAGCTCTTCTCCACAGTTCACTGCCGACGAGTCTGTTGCGAAGCTCGAGAGAGGTTTTCTTGTCACATTGATTCGTAGCGGTAACAAAGAGGTGAGCTGCTTGGATCTAAGTTGAGAGTTCATGTTCTTCTCATTGCAGTTTGAGAAACGAACGCCCAGTGACTTCGTGACTACCTTTGATGGATCCCTCCAAGTGAGTTTTGCTTCTTTTTTCCTCCTTATATCTATGTGTAAACGTAGAGTTTCTTCCTAGGCGCCTACCAAAGACCAAGTGCAAAAGCAAGCGCCACAAAAGGCTGTAAGTTTCTTGCCTGGACCGAATTGCTTTAGCAAGGCTGCCATCAGAAACGTACTCCCAGACCCGGATTTACCGTCCGGGTACAGTTCGGACGGTCTGGAAACGGGAGTCTCTGAATCTGAGAGTGGCGAGTTGGCAGCCATCGAGCTGATGCAAGCCAGCACTCTGAAAGGATTGGAGCCGGCATGGGACAGACCGATCCCTCCAAAGTTTCCACTTCGCAAAGAAGAGGTAGGCTGTTGATTGCCCATACTCATAACTCAAGCTAGCTAATCAATCATTTCGTTTTGTGACAAGCTTCTTTGGCTTACTCCAGACAGCGAACACGACCTCTTATGGCATTCTGGGATGTGTGCGGATTCAAGTCGGGGTGCTGCAGTCCGTGAACTTATCGCAAGGGCTTTGAAAGGCGCACTAGCTCCGGCACAACAGCAGGTTGCTTCTACTTGTAGATGCCTTGTGCTCATAGTTTTACGAATTTACAGCAAGTTCTTCAAGAGCTGGAGTCCGATCCGAAGCTTGTCTATCACTGTGGTCTCACGCCGCGTAGACTACCAGTACGTATGGCACTCTTTTAGGCTGTTTGGCTTATCAATCTCTCATCATTAGGAACTCGTTGAAAACAATCCTATTATTGCAGTTGAGGTTCTTCTCAAGCTGATGAACTCGGTACAAAGCTCCGAGTAAGTACGTCCGTGGAGATTACAAGTTGTTTATCTCGCTTCGGTTTCTACAGGTATTTCAACGCGCTTGTAAGCATGGACATGAGCCTACACTCCATGGAAGTCGTCAATCGCCTGACAACGGCCGTGCAGATCCCTGTCGAATATATCCATGCCTACATTAACAATTGCATATCTTCATGCGAGAATATGAAGGTAGGAGTGGCCTAGAAGTGAGCATGGCTTGCTCATTCGGTTTCTTAGCAGGACAAGTACATGCAAAATCGATTGGTGAGACTGGTGTGCGTCTTTTTGACGAGCCTCATTCGCAATAGAATCATAAACGGTAACGAAAAACATTTTTCTCTTACTGAGGACTTAACGTTAGTTTGTGGTGTAACAGTTCACGATCTGTTTATCGAAGTTCAAGCGTTCTGCATCGAGTTTTCCCGCATCAGAGAGGCCGCGGGCCTTTTCAGGCTGCTCAAGTCACTGGAATAGGTACATAGCTAGGCCAATTTATTGCAAGCTAATTTGTGAAACTGGATCCGCTGCAATGGAAATAGTATTTTCCTTACAAGTGTTGTTTGGGGGTTAGGGAAGGCTACAGAAAATGGCTGCTCTACGACTCCAGTTCCAGTTCTCAGGGAACCTGCTTCAAAGCTCTTCGAAAAGATGCTCCTTAAGTTCCAAGCGAAGTGTTTGCCGATTGGGTGCTGTAGAACTCGAAGACTGCGCGCTCAAAGTAGCTCAATTTGATGGTGGCAAGCCGGTGGAAGAGTCTTTGACAGCACCCAGTTCCTGGTACTGGAGTTCTTCGCTCGCGTCACTCGAGATGGAGTGCATCTTTGGAAGAGGTTGGCATGCCGCAGGTACTTCACTTTCTTTCGGTTTTGCTTGTCAACAATGCCCGTTTTCTAACCAGGTTATGTCGAGCAGCTGGAAAACCCGAGGCAGTTCTTCACTGGAAGGTATTTTTGAGTCATGTTGAGAAACTTTTCATTCTCTTGAGTTTTATCCAGCCTCGGGCGAGTGAGATACGTTGTTTGCAGAGACGAGCAAGGTCAGCTTCATGCATTTCACAATGTCTGTAGGCATCATGCTGCGCCTGTTGCTTCTGGCTCTGGATGTACGCCTTCGTTTTCATGTCCTTATCATGTCTGTGAACAATCTCTCTGGCCTGTAAAACTAACTTGCCTTTTTTTTTCTTGCAGGGATGGACCTACGGCCTCGATGGTAATCTTCTAAAGGCCACTCGTATTACAGGCATTAAGAACTTCAATCCACGGGTAAGCTGAGTCTTCTCTTCTTTTGTGTGTTGTCTGATCGTGTCATGCGTTCACAGGAAAGTGGCTTGGTTCCCATCCAAGTGGCTGCATGGGGGCCTTTTGTGCTCATTAATCTCGATGCTCAAGCAAATCAGGAACTTGTAGCAGTCGAGTGGCTTGGATCCTCTTCTGATTTGCTAGTTGCGGCCGGTATTGATAGATCCTTACGACATGTTGCACGGAGAGACTACGTTATCGACTGCAACTGGAAAGTATGTGTTTTCTTTTCTTTTCTTGTATAAAATGCATCAAAAGCTAACGCTTTCCAATGTCAACAGGTGTACTGTGATAACTATCTCGATGGTGGATATCACGTACCTTTTGCACATCCGGGGCTGGCAAAGGGATTGGATCTCGCATCGTATAAAACTGTGGTAAGCTCTGGTTTTCGGTTTTTATTTATTTGTTTCTCTCTTTACTTTTTTTTTTTTATGTGATTAGCTTTATGAAACTGTGAGCATCCAAAGCTGCAGGTCCAAGAACACTGGAGAGGAAAGACTTGGAGAGCGCGCTACGTATGCTTTCGTGTATCCAAATTTCATGATCAACAGGTATACACTTCGGTTTTCTATTTTTTTTTTGCTCTGACTCCAAACAACAGGTATGGGCCATGGATGGACACCAACCTGGTTCTTCCAATCGCTCCAAACAAGTGTCAGGTTGTGTTTGACTACTACCTGGAGCCACAGTTCTGCGTAAGCTTCCGCAATCTCGTCTCGCAGCTCGCTCACTCTTTTCACCACAGCAGGACAAAGAATTCATCGCTAGCAGTCTCGAGGAAAGCGATCAAGTCCAGGTACGATTCATCTTAGTTTTTTTGGTTTGTGCTGAAAAAGCTGCGTGTTTTTCTTAGAGAGAAGACGTAACTCTATGTCAGAGTGTCCAGCAAGGGCTCGAGTCCTTGTCGTATGACGCGGGACGTTACGCACCCAAAGTGGAAGAGGCGATGCACCACTTTCACTGCCGCCTCCACAACGATCTTCTCCTGGGAATCAAACGCGCAAAAATTCCTAGTGGTATGTGACAATCTTCTTTTCATCCACACCACAGTTGGTCTAACGATTCCATTCCATCGCTGGTTTTATAGTTGAGCGCTCGTGTCAAAGAGAAGTTTGAGCACGGATCCAAGATTCTTTTAAGTGACGCTAACAGGAATCGAGCTCCGTGTCAAATTCCACTACCACGTGTGCGATAAATATCTTGTAAGACCTTTCCATTTGGCGTAATGAGAAAAAACTTTGTTGGTAGCGGAGTGGAATAAAGTGATTGAATATTCTCCGCCCAGATGCTTGGCCGAACCCTCCAGCGTTATCTCTCCACGTGTCGCGCTTGGAGGCCCCAAGATCGGGTGCCCTGATCTTCGACGTGGCAGGTATAAGACCGTCGATCTGGTGTGCGAGCTTTTGTGGCACGGGCGATGGATGCGCCAAAATGCTCGTCGATCGAGGATGGAACGCGCTCGGTTTCTCTGGATTTGAGGTAGCTGTGGCGGATTCTCTGGCCGGTTTCGGCGCATTCGATCGGCATCGGTGATATTTCGAGGGGAAAGATCGGGCATTCTCTTCCGGGGATAGGAATCATAGGAGGCGAGGCACCGATCGAGAATGCGCGCCGTGTCGAGCTCGTCGTGCCACTGCTGCTGCTCGGTCGATGCCGGGGAGCTGCGCGAGGCGGCCAAGAGCTGGACAGCGCCGGCGGGGGCCGCGGCGAGGAGAAGAGCCAAGGGATTGCGGCTGCGAGCGTCTGTGGGCGTGGATGGAAGCCCCGTGGGAGCGAACAACGTGCCGGATTACAGGGTCTTCTCCACCATGATCGCTGATAGCCCCGCGGCGCTGCCATCGCAGCAAAAGGTTTACGATGTGGTGCTCAAGCAAGCTGCCTTGGTCGAGAAGCTGGGGAAGCTCGAGAAGTTCCCAGCGATCCCTGTGACGAACAGAGATCTCTTGGAAGAGGCGTATACCAGGTGTGGAGAGATTTGTGCCGAATATGCCAAGACCTTCTATCTAGGTGGGACGATTCTAAACGCGCGAATGATTCTTCTCACGAATGGTGTGGTGTTTGTAGGGACTTTGCTGATGACTCCAGAGAGAAGGAAAGCGATCTGGGCGATATATGGTGAGTTGATCTAGAAGAACTCTTTGTTTTTTCTTTGTTTTGTTTCTACTTCCTTTGCGGCATCCGTGATTTGTTTTTTGTTTTCTATTGAGCTAGTGTGGTGCAGGAGAACTGACGAGCTCGTGGACGGGCCAAACGCAGCACACATAACTCCCACGGCGCTGGATCGCTGGGAGCAAAGGCTAGAAGATCTCTTCGTTGGAAGGCCTTTTGACATGCTCGATGGAGCACTGGCAGACACTGTTTCGAAGTATCCGGTTGACATCCAGGTATTCTAAAGACACTTCTCTTGCGGATATTATATGCTGATCATTCCTTCGAATCGTTCATGCAGCCGTTCCGGGACATGATAGAAGGCATGCGACTGGATCTGGTAAAGTCGAGGTACAAAAATTTTGACGAGCTTTACCTGTATTGCTACTACGTCGCCGGCACTGTGGGACTCATGAGCGTGCCAGTGATGGGCATTGCGCCGGAATCCAACGCTAGCGTGGAGAGCGTCTACAATGCCGGCTTGGCCTTGGGCATCGCGAATCAGCTAACCAACATTCTCCGGGACGTCGGGGAAGAGTGAGCCTGAGATCATCCTTTGCTTTTGAGAAAACTCAAGCTTGATTTGCTGTCCAGTGCCGGGAGAGGACGAGTCTATCTCCCTCAAGACGAGCTCGCCAAGTTCGGCCTATCGGACGAGGACATCTTCGCGGGCAAAGTTACTAACAAGTGGAGAGCGTTCATGAAGGACCAGATAACGAGAGCTCGGATGTTCTTCAAGGAGGCCGAGCTGGGTGTCATGGAGCTAGACAAAGACAGCCGGTGGCCTGTAAGTCAACAGCACGTTTTCTAGCTTCGCTTTCTAGCGCTTTCGATCGCTTACGTTTTCTAGCGTGGCTTTTTTCCAGGTGTGGGCTTCGCTGCTGCTGTACCAGCAGATTCTAGACTCAATCGAGGCCAACGATTACGACAATTTCAAGCGAAGAGCCTACGTTGGCAAGTGGAAGAAGCTCGTGTCACTTCCCAGCGCCTACGTTCGTGCTATCTCGCCGGATGTCTCTCGCCTCGTTCCAATGAGCTGAGATTGGTGGAGCGGGCGATTCCATCCTCGCGCCAGAGATCGCCCAAATACCTCCTAAAACAGCCAGGAAGAACAGGATTAGAGATTTTCTTCCCGAGAGAGGAAGAAACTTGTCCAGGCCTCTCTCACTAAATCAAAGAGATTCTTTCCACTGGGAGCGTTTCCTTCTTTGTTTAAGAACAAGCCTTCGATCAAAACATCTTGATCGGGCTACTAAGTGATCGCGATCGATCGATCGCGCAGTGGTGCTACACGCTGTTTGATCACACGGACGATGCAAATGCCTGGTTTTCTTCTTCCTCCTCCTCTTGCTCGCGCGGCGATTGATGGCTCTGCTCGTGCTCCGCCGGCGGCTTTTGATCGCTGGCGTGATGGTGTCGCCCAATGCTGTAGACGAAATGGAGCTGCTTGCTCTCCACTTTGGTGAGATCCATATGCCGGAGGATGCCCAGCACACACCCAGAGAGTATCACAGCCACCATCAGAGCTACCAGGATTGCAAGCAAAAGGAGGCCGGGATTGATCATCCTCTCTTTCCCAGCAGGATCGAGGAGGCACTTGGAAAGATCTGCAAGCTCCTCTTCTTCCTCCTCTTCCAGCGAGGAACTGGAGACAGCGGCTTGAAGAAGAAGAAGAGCTCGCTCGCTCGCTCGGTCGTGGTGCGAAGAATCAGTGGCTCCAAAGTGGTGGAGGGCACGCACATATTCCAGCTCCATACTTGACAATCCAAATCCACCTGCGCGCACTCGCTAGATCCATGACGCTAACGTGTGTGCTCACCATGGAAAGTTCCCTTCGTTTTTTAACAATGCGTCCTCCCACCATGGATATGCGAAGAAGGGGTCGCTCACCATGGAAAATTCCCCTCGTTATTTTAACAATTCGTCCCACCATGGATATGCGATCAAGGAATATGCAAATAGTCCTAGACTTTACTAATCTCACTTTAATGCAATATTTAAAAAGATGTAGCATGAAATCGCACCCACCACTAAACCAAATGGATAACTCTAGAAGAGACATTCGCTTAAAAAATGCAGGTTTGTCTGAACACTAAAGTTGCCACATTTCTATTTCTTATATTGAGTCTTCTGCAGAAAGTTTCAGCATTGGTTACTGAACTGTACAAGAGCACACTCTTCTGATAATGGGCCTTGCTTGCATTTTGAAGAGTTTGGTCTTTATTTCTCAAAGACAGGATGAAAAACCTTGCTCAGAGCTCTATCGCACACGTAGCGTCGACCAAGAGCACCATGCTTATGCTGTGGTTTTATTTAGATTGCTTAATCTTTCAGAATGTTAGCAACTGGGAACATGCTCTGCAGTGAAGGGCCCTGAATCTTCTCAAGCTTGTTGTGCTTGTCCAACATGGGGACCTTATCGATCTTATGGATAGCGTGAAATAGTCGCAGCAGGTCTTCGCCCAAGACACCAGCAAATGCACCAAGGCCAGCTACCTTGAGGATGACTTGATTGTCTCTCTCCATGTTTAGCCACGCCACCTCCTGCCTTTGCTCCAATGAGTCTAGATGAAGCCTCCGCATACGGGCTTCAAGTTGCACCTCGTCCGGTTCAGCAGACTCTTCCGTTTCCGAAAACTCCTCTTCCACCTGTTCCTTGTCCTTGGCTGCTATGGCCAAGCTCACAGCTTTCGTCTTCATGTTCTTCCTCAGTGCAGCTTCGACGTCGTACGGATCCACAAGAACCGCCTCTGCCCCCATAATATCGCCCACGTTCATGTAGAGGCTCAAGAAAGGAAGCGCGTCTGAGATTTGGACCCCACCGTACTGCGGCGACACCTTGGCTAAGCCACCATCTCCCGGATTGGTGATACGGAGCTTCACCTGTACGTGCACCAAAGTCACCTGTGCGTCTTCTAGCAACCATGGCAGAAAGAAGTCGACTCCCCATGTCCCGTCGTAGCAGATGATCGCACACCTTCGCTCAAGACATTCTCTTATGTCCTGGGCATCCACCTTGAAGCTCGGCTTATGTATCTTGTGGAAGGATGTGCACGTCAACTTGCCACGCGCAAACTCCTTCAGCTGGTCGGTGTCCAAGCTCCTTAACTCCTGTACTTGCATCGCCTGCTGCTTCCCGCTCCTGTACTTAGCAAATTCTGTCAGAGACTTCCCAACCAAGTGCTCGATGAACTTGTCCACGGTACAGGAACTCTCTTCGCCGCTTGCTTTATCAAAAGCCCGTAGAAGGAGAGCCTAGCCACCAGATCCCCTTTGAAGCCTCTATAAACCTCCCCGCACCTCTTGCAGGTGAGAGTATAGTTCAACGTTCCTCTTGTCTTCATCCAGCTTCCTCATCACCTGGGCAGCAGCCTGTGCGAGAACGGGCTCCATAGCCGTGCCGACCCAGATTTGCTCGCGATTTGGCTCCACCTTGACGACGGTCATGAGATGAGCCGCGACCAGCTTGCTTGTAAGGCTACAGGTAGGATCGAAGTCGATGGCACACCTCGCCCCTAACACAGCTAAAGCGGCAGCCGTTGTCAGATGCTCGTAAGTATTCCACGCGCTTACGCCTCCAAGTAGCTTGTTGCGTGCCATATTTATCACCTTTCGCATGGGTGTGAGCCTTTTGGCTAGAGCGCCGCGGAAGACAGCCCACCACAGAGGCCGTCCATACTGCAGAGGATAGTGCTCTGATAGTATACCCGCATCCAGTCCGTGAGCTTGACAAACTTCAGCCCACTGCTTGACTCCTATATCTGCACAGAAGCAGCCCCAACTCGGAGACGCCAGGCTAAAAGCTTCTAAAGCCAGCCTGTCTGATGG
The DNA here is from genome assembly GCF_000143415.4 of Selaginella moellendorffii. Classification (NCBI taxonomy): domain Eukaryota; kingdom Viridiplantae; phylum Streptophyta; class Lycopodiopsida; order Selaginellales; family Selaginellaceae; genus Selaginella; species Selaginella moellendorffii. The sequence goes on from NW_003314308.1 coordinate 786,814, forward strand.
CGAAATTTGGTAACAGGAAATGAGTATCTGAGAAGACCGCCAGCACACCGTCATCCGGCTGAAGCGCTGCTGTTGCACGGCGCAAAGGTAGGGAAATGTTGTTGTCTATCCCGCTACCGAGCAATTCCCTTGCTTCGTCAAAGACGAGCAACAGTCGAAGTCCTGCCTTTTGAGGCAGGTGACAGACGGCCTCCTGCATAATCGTCTGCGCCTCTGTTTCCCAAGAGTAAAAGTTCTCCTCCCTGCTTTCCTCCGGTTCATAGAAGACGTTCAGTTGATCCAGCAGTGTCGGATACATACCCAATATCCTCACCTTGACATCTTTCCAGAAGTTTACTCTGAAGAGATATGATGGACAAGGGTGATTCTAAGAATAGTCAATATATAACATCATAGCTATATATACATGATCAAGAGCGTATACTGAACATATTCCCGTCTCGTTACCCATGTAGAGAGACTGTACGAAGGTCTCCTGGTTTATCGCTTCCTCTGCGGCCTTAGCAACCTGTTCAATGCAAGCTATTATGTAAGCCAGGCAGAAAGCCATGCAGTCCAGTTGAGCATGAAAATCTATGCTCAGCCCGTCCGCATAGAACCAGTCTGCTATGTAGGATTTCTTTGGATAACCTGCCCCAAGTTGCAGGGAACAGTAGACGACCCAAACATTCTTCCGATGCAGCTCGCAATCATGCGCCATTTTCCCCAACCACTGGATTGGAGAAGAGAAGCGATGCGAGTGAAAGTGGACTCTTTAAGCACCACTTCCAGAGCGTCGTATAGAACTCCCACATTTGACTCCGAGACGAATCTCAGGCGGAACGCTTCATCTGCAAACACATCAGATCAAACCATCATGGCGCATGGGTGCACAAGCTTACTTGTAACCAACGCTCCCATGGCCGAGGATTAGACCCTATCCGTGTTTAAGATCTGTTTTGGGTTACAAGAATAGATATGGGCGTGTTTATTTAGAATTAGAATAGGTCTAATGGCGAGTTCAATGATATCTTAAAGCTTCCCCGAAAAGCTTACAATGACAACGCATTTGCCAGAGGTCCAGTTTTTGGGAAGCTACATATTCACTAGGAATCTCCCTCATTTAGGATTTAGAGAAAATGACGAAGAAATTTCTGCAATATTGCACATTCCCGTTTGGACTATCAGTCGTTTTCCTTATTCTCAGGCTAAATTACATCGAAGATGAGATAGTGGCAGCTCCTTCACCATCTGTGCGTATCAAAATCTCCACTCTGGAAGCCCACATTCTTTTAAGACTTCTTTTCTTTGCGTTTAAGGCGTCAAAGACACTGAGCTAATTGTGATATGAAGGACAAGGTTTGTGATTGAGTCCTCTTTAGTTTTGCTATGGTGATTTGATGTTCATGGTTGCTATGTTTATGGTGATCTCTATTGACACAAAGGCGAGTTTCCAATTTCGTTGTCCTTCGCTTCTCGACTTATAGGAGAGATCTCTTGTAGGATTTATGGAGACTGGATCTCAACACAACTGTGTAGGAGCAGCTTCAACTAAAAGGCCCCCCTGGACATAGATTGGTGACCATTGCTCTTTAAAAATCTCTAAAAACAATTTTCTCGTTTTTGGCACAGGGTCATAAGCTCATCATGTTTGGTGGATTCTATAACACCAAAGGTTGTTTAGTATTGAATGCCTAACACAAGTACTTCAATGATATTTGCATGCTGGATTTAGACGGCTACAAGGTCGGTGCCACTTGACTACGGTTTGTGGCACCAGGTACGAGGGTGCATGTTTTCGTCAATGCAGTAAGTCTTTGTTCCATTGCGATCAACTTTCAGATATATCATTAGAGCATACTACGACTCTAGAACAGATTTACAACGATATCCTGCTAGCAGGGCTATTTTTCAGGAGGAAGTCCAGAGCAATGCCAAGAGAGCAAGAGTAGCAGCAATGGCAAGCTCAAAATGAGGGGAGGCGCACAGCCCCTTGCTTGAGGTGGCCAAGACTAGCCTCACTTTCAAGCCCTCAAATCCATTGTCCATGGTAGATTAATTTTAACATGGTAAAAAAAGCTTTGATTTTTTCAACATGTGAACTATCCATCTGTCTCATCCAAGTGTGTTAAAGAGATTTGCCACCAGTTTAGAAACCAAAAATTGATTAACCCAAAACCCTCAAAATTCCATTACATTTGTTATTTGGACCTTCCTTATAAAAAAAAAAAGAGGTAGTTAGGGTTTTTTAGTTGATGGGTAAAAGAAGCATTAATGATATACTGTTGTCAACACGCATTTTGTAATCATATTGACCTAAGTGTTCAATAAACTCTAATTGAATTAATCTCATTGAATGTTCTAAGACCTAGCATTAATAGCTTGTAACAATTGTAAAGGTAAATTAGAAATATTAGAATCATGATTATATAAGAATTTATATAATGAAGCATCAACAAAACTTTACCCCCTATAACACATGTATATAAGATGGGTATTGGCAAATGTCAATGTCCAAAAAGGATGTCCTTTAATTTATTTTTCAGATACCATTTGATTTATACAAGATTTTGGTGATGTTGTCAAATTGATCAAATAATATCTCCAAAATGTTAAATTACCTATAAAAATTTGGTTTAAAGCTATTGTGGGTCAAAGTGCATATAAGTTATTTTGGGTATTGCATTTATACCAAAGGTTTATAAGTTGATCCTAAAAAACTTTTAGATGTTTTGAATTTCTTTACTTTGAAGTGTGTGAATAATATGCAACACTTCCTTTGCAATATTTTAGTCATATTATTGATTATTTTTCTAATTGTACTTCACCATTATAAATATTGCTAAAGTCGTTAACATCATCTTTTGTTTAGTTTGAAGACTACAAACACACATTTGTGTATCTCAAAATAATGTTAATAATTCTTTTAATTTTGGCATATCTTGACTACACTCAATCCTTCATCCTGCATATAGATGCTTCCAAATCTGGTTTTAGAGGTGTTGATGTAATAGAGTATAAATATGTTTAGTTAGCATAATCCTATATGTACATCAATCATACATTGCAAATAGCAAAAGTGAAATACTTTATAATAAATAATAAGTGTTTAGTTGCAATTTAAGATTTCAAGAAGTTTCATACATACTTATATGGTTTTTAAATATGACTAAAGGGAAATCATGTTGTAACCACTTTATTATTGAAGTAGAAGAACTTAGTTGGTCATACTAATTAGTAGGACTTAAAACTTTTAATATATAACTTTAAAATCATTCCTTTTTTATGGAGTTTTATGGTTGATATTGAAGCTCTTTTTTGAGTTTTTTTCCCTTCTTTGCTCTCTTATCATGTTCATAAAGTACTTATTGTTCTAGCACTAATAGATTTTTTTTAACAAATATTTATAGTTGTTATGCTTGATGTTTAGTGTTCATAAGGTGTGAAGCTAGATTTACCTTCTTTGGACAAAATTTGTAAAGCTCAAAAGATATGTTAGTCTTTCTATTAAGTAAAAATGCAACATGATGTCATCTAGTATATACATAATTGTTTTCGGTGCCATGTGGTAGTGGCTGAAGCAGAAACTAAACGAGCGTAATATGTTTGGATTAAAAGCTCTAACTTGAAAAGTCAAGAGCAGGAGTGGAACTCCCAATGAAGTGTTTGAGGACCGAGCATGAAGCGATTAATAAATGAGTCTCTAAAAAAGGGACATAAGTAATAACATATGGAAGTGTTAGGATTGAGTCTGAGATGGACTCAAAATGAAGTCTAAGATGGAGTTCAAGATGGAGTCTAAGAAAAAGTCTGAGATGGAGTCTAAGATGGAGTTTGAGATGGACCCGAGATGAAGTCTGAAATAGAGTTCTAGAAGGAGTCCATGATGGAGTTCAAGATGGAGTCTGAGATGGAGTTAGAGAAGACATCTGAGAAGAGTCTGAGTGGAGCTTGAGATGGAGCCTGAGGTCAATTTTGATATAGAAACCAAGATCAAGTCCAAGATTGAGATTGAGACTAAGACCGAGACCAAGACTGAGACTGAGACCAAAACCAAAACTGAGATCGAGATCGAGACCAAGTCTAAGTCTAAATCTAAGTTTGAGGGTGAAAGCCTAAAGTAATTGTCTCCCACCCTGAGGGGTTTAATGAGCTCCAAAAGGATAGTAAGGGGAGGATTCTAGTGGAATTAATTTGGTAGAAATGTTAATATGACCAAGGAAGGTTATATCCATATGGTGGGTGATAATATAACCATTGTGGAGTTCAAGGCTACAATGAACACGAATGAATAAGTGACGTAACTTGGTGGAGTGTTCAAGAGTTTACTTTAACTCCCTTGGGAGATCGAATGATCGATGTTCCCAATCCAAGTGCAAGTGGCACTATTTATTTAGATACTTAGCATGGCTCATTGGAACTTCACTATAGCCACATGGTTAAAGCACCCAAAGGTAGAAGGTGAGGAGAGCACCACAAGGCTTGCATAAGGTGACGGTGTTTCGAAATATTGTCTTAAAGTCCCAGTGGAAAAAAAGAGTAATCCTCTTGCATAGTGACAAAAGACATTGTCACATGGTGAGGAAGTTCTATTAGTCAATAGGACTAAGTAGTTGGGCCTTCAAGCCTTGATTTAGTGGTGGTGTTAGCGAGCACTACCGTGGATAGAGTGGGACTTGGTAGGACCGATGGAGGGATATTGGGGAAAGGTGTTCCCCATGTCTTTAAGCAGTCTAAGTAATAGGCGAATATGTTAATGGTACATTTGGAGTGTTAGTTATAGAATCAAACAAATGGAGCATTTGAACCAAGTGCAAAGTGTGAGACACAAAATCCCTAGGCCCCAAAGTGGAGCCGGAAAGGGTGCCACATGGTAGTGGCCGAAGCGAAAGCCAAACGAGCATAACACGTTTGGACTAAAAGCTCCAACTTGGAAGGTCGAGAGCGAGAGTGGAACTCCCAACAAAGTGCTGGAGGAGCAAGTACGAGGCAACCAATAAGCAAGGCTCCAAAAAGAGACCCAAAAAGGACCAACACATGACACGTGGAAGTGTCCGAGATGGAGTCTGAGGCAGACCCAAGTTGGAGTCCGAGATGGACCCAAAATGGAGTCCGAGATGGACCCGAAGTGGAGTCCGATATGGAGTCCGATATGGAGTCCGAAGTGGAGTCCGAAGTGGAGTCCGAGATGGAGTCCGATATGGAGTCCGAGATGGACCCGAAGTGGAGTCCGAGATGGACCCAATATGGAGTTCGAGATGGACCCGAGATGGAGTCCGAGATGGAGTCCGAGATGGAACCGAGACCGAGACCGAGACCGAGGCCAAGACCAGGGCCGAGACCGAGTCCGAGTCCGAAATTGGGACCGAGACCGAGTCCGAGTCCGAGTTCGAGCCCGAGTCCGAGTCCGAATACTAATACAGACAGTTGGGTGAAAGCCCAAAGCGATCGTCCCCCAGGGGGGGGGGGGGGGGGGGCTCCCGGGGGTTCCAAAATTTATTAGGGAAAGTGTGGGGGTTGGACCCCCAGGGAGCCCGTTTGGCCCGGAAAGGCCATTTTGGCCCAGGAAGGCCAAACCCCGGGTTGGGGGATGGGCTGACCCTTGGGAAGTCCAAAACTAAGGTGAACCCGGCCCCACAAGCGGGGTATCTTGGTGAAATGTTTAAAAACCGGCTTTTTTTCCCCCGGGAGAACCACTGGCCGATGCTCCCAGTCCAAGGGGGGGGGGCCCTACCTTCTTGGATACCAAGCGTGACTCAACGGAACCTCGCTCTAAGCCCATGGCTAGAGCACCCAAGGGCGGAAGGCGGGGAGAGTACCCAGGTGGCTCGCGTAAGGCCACGGTGTTCCGAAATGTTGTCCCAAAGGCCCAGACTGTGGAAAGGAAGAGGAGCAGTCCTCTGGGGTAGTGACCAAGGACACAGTCGTGTGGTGAAGAAGTCCCAAAGGACCGTGGGGCTTAGTGGTCGGGCCTGTGGGCCTCGATCCAGTGGCAGTGTTGGCAAACACGGCCAAGGGCAGAAAGGGACTTAGTGGGGACTGACAGAAGGATATTGGGGAAGGCTATTCCCCTTGTCGGTGAGCATCCTAAGGATGCTAAGGAGTGGATCTGAGATGACCACTCACGGATGGTTTGCCTAGTCTTGGAGAGCCAAGACTGTGATGCAAGTGGTATTGGACTATTAGTGTGGCAAAAGTGATTGGGCATGGCCTTAGTGTAACAAGTTGCCATGTCGGTGGTACCTCTGAGTGTCGGTCATGATCGGACACGTGGAGCACTTGGACCAAGTGCAAAGGTTGAGTGGCATGGATGCCATTCTCGGGGCTAGCAAGTCCCAAGTCCTGAATTGGACTTATGGAGGTTGTGAATGAGACTCCTCCAAGTGGTCGGAGGTGTGGTTAAGTGACTAAAGTAGAATGGAAAATTTAGTCGCTTACACAAAGGTTGAATGGCATAAATGCCATTCATGAGGCTAACATGTCCCCAAGTTAGGAATAAGATTTATAGAGGTTGTGAGTGAGACTCCTTTAAGTGGTTGAAAGTGTAGTTAAGTGATTAAAGTATAATGAAAAATTTAGTCACTTACAGATGATTAAAGTTATTTGCTATTCATTTGAGTTGGTGGTATTCAATTTGAGTTTTCCATGGTTTACTGTTAGCAATGAGTACGTCATTATTAATTTTAACTATTTGACTCATTGGGTCAATGCTCTTGCTAGTGTGTTTATACTTCCTAATAAATACTTGTTGCACATATGATTATGGGATAAGATTTAAATATATTGTTACTGAGGATCCTTGGAACCTTAGAGGATAAATGGGAATAAAATAGCCACTAAAGACTCTCTTATCAAGCAATTGCCCTTTTTTCAATTATCTTAAAAAGAGAGAGATAGAGTACGCTACATTTGGTATCAGAAGATATGCCTCAGTAAGTACTATCCAATGAAATTAAGTAACTAGTCTTGTTCTAAATGCAGAGATGAAAATAATGATCTGAGTGGGTATATATTTAGGTGTTGTAATTGAAGGTATCAAAAGTTATTTGTCAACGAATCTTTTCAAATATTTTTTCCTTATTGCCACGATAACAAAAAGTCGGTATTGTTAAACCCTTTATCAGTCCCTCTTGTGCAAGTGTTAGTAAATTTGATTGAGCATCTAACTCTCTTTTTGGATTGTATGCTTGGGAGTTATTCCATGCTTTATTTCTTTTGCTCCTTAACTCCATTTTTAGGAGTTTTGCTCTGTCTCTTCATTCAGTGGCCCAATGCCTTGAAATTCAAGTTCCGCTCCACTATCATTGGACATGTGGCATGTGATACATGGCACATGGAGGGTTTATGTTCTACTTCATGGTTATTCTATGGTAAATCACCATAAGATACAGAGTGAAAACCACATTCATTATAATAGTTCCTCAATCGAGTGGTGTTCTAAGACTCTTATCCAAAATGAATTTTCTTAAATAATGGTTTTACATTTATGACTGAGGCATTTTATATTTTGATATATTGGCTAAGGATATGCAATATTTTTATGAGTGTTTGTCTGGTTTGGTGAGGGATGATCATGAAGTACCTGAACTTTCAAGATTTGGATTGGGATGGTTATTTGTTATCTCCTGTTGCAAATGTGACTTCGGGTATCGAAATTTATCTGTCGGCTAGTCTGTTCGGATATTCTTTCCTTATTGCTATGACGGTAGGAGGTCGGTATTGCTAGGTCTTTTATTAATCTCCACCTGAGCTAGTTGAGAAACTGGTCTTCATGTATGCACTTGACTAGATGAGCATAAGGACAGAATTTCTAAGTGTTATTAATCAAGCATACTTAACTTGGTTAGAGAAATTCATTCACTGACTTGCACTTGCTAATGTTAGAAACCCCTACAATATTGAGCTTGGTCCCTCAATGTCACTAGATGATAGCTTACTGTGTCTGCTAAACACCCTCACTATCATGCCCTTTGTATTAGTCTCATTTCAGTCCCAAATACTAATTATGGAAAGTGTTTAGATTTGCTTATTTGGCATATTTACAAAATGTAGAGATTGTTCTGAACACAATGGTGTTCGTCCCGTGTCCAAATTCGCAATCTAAAGATATTCCATATTTAGTAAGTTTCGAGTTTATCCTAGGGACTAACTCCTAGTACTAAGTGAAGTTTGGGGGGGGGGGGGCGTGAGGTATAAGGGGTTCCAAATGTCCAAATGTATAGTAGGGATAATGGGTAAGTTGGGTATGGTTAACCAACTTGAGGCATAATCTAACTCCTACTTGTGTGTTTGTCCTTGTTCTGTATTTGGCTTGGGTTTAAGCCCAAGCTCCACACCATGCTAGCTAGTGGAGTGCCTATATCTTTGTGTTAAGCCACCGATATGTTAAAATAGCACCAGACTCCATTTGGCTCCACTTTGTATGCTGGTCCTAGCATTAGGATGTTGGATGCTCTAGAACTGTTCCAAGTTGTTTCATGCTCCTGTCCCTTGGGCTATATGCTCCGAGAGTTACTTTGTGATCTAGTTTCATCACTCCTTGGCTCTATGCTTAGGAGTTTAGCTCCGTACCTTCATTCAATAGCCCAAGGCTTTGAAACTCGGGTTTCACACCACTATCCTTAGACACATGGCATGTGGCATATGGTATGTGACACATGGCACATAGAGGGTCTACATTCTCCTTCGTGGTTATCCTATGATAAATCACCATAGGATAAAGGGTAAAAACCATGTGTGCTACATCTCCTCAGTATGTGTATATTATAGGAGTGTAAAGTTCTATTAGTACTTTACTATATTAACTATTACATGTTCATATTCCTATATTGTCAACAGAATTGAGTTTACCTTTGCTATTGCAACAAAATGCTAATGCTAGGTTTTAGGAGTAATATTTAACAAAAATTCTTCCATTGGTTCAAGTAGAGTTTACTAAATACTTGAGCTGTGTATAAATGGGATAATAAAAGTGCTACAACATTTATTATTATCTAGTTCATTTTCCCAGTTTATAGTACATGGTTTATCTAAGAGGTTCCTTGTTCAGTGGAAGGGGTGTTGTTACAAGTTGGATTGCAAGTTTATAAAGTCTGCATAATATTCAACATGCAAATCCTCCATAAAATGTGCATGTATAGTAAGTGAAAAACTTTATACGAAAGGATCATAAACAAGTTGCATCACATATGAATCCATAGGTGCCTCATTTTGATATTCCTCTAGATCCCAACCCATTAATAAAAAACCCTTAATTGCCATCTATTTTTCCATGAGGAAGGGATGATGTAAAGTTTAGGTATAATGCCATATTAGTCTAATAGTTGTTAGATTAGTTTCAATTCAAACCATTTACTTTTGTATATAACCAAGGGTTTTTCTACTAGTTGAATATGTATGTACTCACAATATAAAAATTCCTCAAGCACCCACCAAAATTCTATAGGAGTAGAAATTTTATAAATTCATACGGCAATTATTTCAATATCTGATTCTTGTTGGCTAGAATATAATTCCTTTACATCCATTTTTTTGTTTCTTTTCTCTCTTTCTAATTCCTAGAACATAGAGGCACAAGATTTTAGAGCTCTTCCTCCCTCCTCTTCCAAAGAATAAGAGTTCACTCACTTAGGCCCTTGTGTGGTGCAAAGAATCAATCACTCCATATTCCAACTTCATGCTTAGAAATTTGTATTTGAAAGATAAAAATTCACTTATGACCTAGACCTAAACCCTCATGCATAACAGTCACACTACAAAAATGAAGCTCAAATGCATAAACACTTCTTTGTGGAGAAGGATCTATGCTATTGTCATGGGTTTGCAATGAGGTGGTAATAAAGGCATTGTTCACCATAAAAACTTCACAAAAGCGTAAATGTTTTCTATGCTGCCACTAATGGTTAAGCTCAACACACACTAAGAGGTATCACATAAAGATGCACAATCTTCAATATCATTGGTGCATGGCAACATCCACCCACCCTTCAGGAAGAATGGCACTGCCCAATCTGTCAATAAATCAAGTTGAAGACGTTAGAGAGTGATCTTTTGATATCTAATATATACTACTCTTCCCTGATTCAGCTTCATAACCTCCTTGCTTGGGACTTTCTCTCAATGAAAACAGCTCAAAGCAGCCCTACGTACTTCCTTCAATGCCTGAAAGAATAGAGGGGCACATTCTTAGTCTATGACAAGTAGTAGCTAAAGCTGGACTTCAAGGCTGATCTCCTTGTCACCAAGGCCAATGACTCATCATTAACACCAAATCCAGTCATTGTCAATACTGCAGTACATAATAAAAAAGGTCCAATATCTCAGTAGGCACTACAATGACCATAATCTTTCTCTCTCTCTCTTTCTCTGTCCCCCTCTCCCCTTAGCAACACTCAACAGTAAGGCAAAGGAAGCTCTCAAGGGATCCAAGATGGTTTTAGGAATGATCTTTGAAGATCTATTAGGTTTTTGTAGTCAAACTAGTGTCTAAGCCCATTACAAAATAAATAAACACGTCTAGCTAGGGGTATTTATAGGCAATAAACCCACATGCCCTAATGGCTGCATTAGAGTGTGCCATTGTTGTCTCTACCTTGTTGGGTGCCGCCCCCAGCTGCATATAAGAGTCCATATCCAGGGCACAAGAGTGCAATTGCCCAAAACAAAAGTGCCACCCACCCAAACCATTGCCAAGGAGGGTGAGAGGAGCTCTACCACCTCACAGCAACACCCACAGTCATGCACCACTAGCAAAGTAACACTATGGAGTGGAGGAGCAAAGAAGCACAGCCATGGAGCAATCACAAGTAGAATGTATAATACACCCTTTATATAGGGTGGGCCTCATTTGCTTATTTGGATTTGCATGCCACCTCATTGCTTACATGGGCATGCCACCTCATTACTATAAACTAAAGATTGTTCTAGTATATTATTTTCAATTATTTTTAAGTATTTAAAAGTACAAATCAAATATATTATTTATTCTCATTATCTTGATTGTATAGCTTATTATAACTGCATAGAATATTAAATGCAGCTTCCTTTCTTTCAATATATATTTTTCACCAAATATATTCTTGAAAGTAAGAGATGTATAATCCTTTTGTTATACCATAGTGAGGAAGGGATCTTTTCACTGCATTCCATGTTGATTCAATATGATTTGTAGAACTCTAGTCATGGAATCAACAAAATTCTGGGAGTGGTTGATTGTATAATGAGCAACATATGTATATAATATATCAGTTTATCGCAATATAATTGGCCACCTAATATTTGATCTAAATCACGTTCAATTCCTCCAAAGACCCATTAACCTTCTACTTTTCTATCATGATTATATTTTTGTTTACCAAACTTACTTTCATCAATTTCCACAATTCTTCTTGGACCACCAATCTTTTGACTACCTCGTTGTAATGTGATAACACAAATATCATGACAAAAGTTGTACCAATTTATTGTCGTGTGCTCACTTTTAATACTACACTCAATACAAGCTTGATCTTGTGGCATTTTAATGCACCAACAATACATCACTTTAAGCATTTAAGCAAATGTAAGATTACTATTTGCAAACCATGTATTAGTTTTAAGAGATCTTATGGTATTGCAATTTTTACAATTCTACTTTAAACCATCTTTACAACCTCGATTATCAAATCGATATCTCATTGGTCAATGGCATCTTTCACATTCTCTCTCTTGTGGAAGAAAATCAACCGCAATACAAAAAGTAAAAGAATTTTCTTTACTATTAGTTCTCTCAATAAGATCAGAAAGAGAAAGAATACTATCTTGAGCATGATCTATATATTCCAATCTAGCCATAATACTAAAGAGAAAGATTAAAATATAAAATTATAGTCGTTAACATATCCATTAACAACATCTACTAATTAAAAGTTTAACGTTACTAATTTAGAGTTAGTCATTAAACATGTAGGGTGCAGAGCTGGGCTGACTAAGCACGCCACAGAAGAAGCAAGGAGTGAGTGTGGCAAAAGGGCAACCACATAAGAGAAGGGGGTGTTGTATTATGCATTTTTCCCACAATCACCACCTTCACTAACAAGCCACCTAGACTACTGAACAATAGCTATACTAACTAGATAAAGTTGTATGTAGTGTGCTCTAAGGATCAGGAAGAAAACCACAAGTGCTGAAGCATAGCTATGCTAGCTAGATAAAATTGTATTCAGTGTGCTCTAAGGATCAATGTTGCATCAATTGTGATAAGGAAAAAAACCACAATCAAAGAACAAAGTTTGCAACCAAGTGGCACTTACATCAGTGTGTTTTATTGTAGCTAGCTTCTCCATATAGGGTTAAAATATAATCCTTGTAGAACTTAAAACAACCACTTTTGGATATATTTATTAAAGTAAAAATAGTTTTTGCAATAAAAAATTTCATTTAATTCCTAATTGTTATCAAGTTCAAAAAATGAGTGATTATTGAGGGGGTTTTCCATTTCTTTGGTACATGTTATCATACTTTAACCCCATAGACAATTGTAATGTTGGTCTCAATTGAGCATCTCAAGAAAAGGCAGAATCAACATGCATAGATAATTGAAGTACTTATGTTATACTAAACATTTCCATCTCTGAAACAACCCTCAGCATCATAAAATTCACCAAACAGGATAAACTTATAAAGACCCTGTGTCAAGAAAGAGAAAATGATTAGAGATTACAGTCTTTTGGAAGAGCAATGCTTACCAATCTATGTGGGGAGCTTTTAGTTGAAGCTGCTCCCACACAGTTGTGTTGAGATCCAGTTTCCATAAATTCTACAAGAGGCCTCTCCTATAAGTAGAAACGGACTCAGCTTTTATGGTGATCTCTATCAATACAATATCTAAAGTCTGGCATAACATCCAATCACCATAGCAAATAAAAAAGGAGAAGAGACAATCACAAACTTGCCATACACGATCAGCTCAGTGTCTTTGATGCCTAAAACGCAAAGAAAAGAATTCTCAAAGAACGTGAGCTTCCAGATTGAAGATTTTTATCAAATTCTTATGCACGAAGCAATTGCATCATGGTGAAGGAGCTGCCACATTCTCATCTTTGCTCTTCCTAGAATTGAGCCTGAGAGCTTGCTTACCAATATCGTCGTCGCAACGCTCACTCACCTTTCCCATTTCCCGGTTAGAATTTATGTGCTAATGGAAATTGGGAATTCCTGAACAGTGTTCCGTGTCATTACAAGGATCGCAAAAACTGAGCCTCTGGCAAATGGGTTGCCATCATAAACTTTTCAGCGGAGATCTCCCTCATGAGAAATATATTTTTTTTAGCTGATCATGTCTTCCGCTTAAAATCATGATATTGCTGCAAACGGGAGTAAATCTAAGATCTCATAGAATCCTGCGTCCGTACGAGAATCTAGACCAGGTATTTATAGGCACTAAAGCTTCATGACCTAAAAAAAAAGGTTTCTAGCGAGATTTTCTTCTCTCCGGTAAGCAAGAAATATGGCTAGCATCATCCGTCGGAGTGTGCCGCCGTCATCTCCGCCTCATCGGGCGCCGCCTCCAGCTGCGCACAGGAGCGTGCATCCGCCTCGTCCGGGGCACAGGAGCGTGACGCCGCCCAAAACGAGAGCGCCACCACCAGGTAGGAGCATGCCGCCGCCAAAACCATCTCCAAGGAGGGCGAGAGGAGCTCCGCCACCTCACAGCAGCGCCCACAGTCAGGCACCTTCACCAGCACCGGCAGAGCAACACCATGGAGCAGCAAAGCAACACAGCCACGGAGGAGCACCACCTCCAAAGCAGGACAGCCATGGAGCACCACCATCTCCACCAACAAGCCATGGAGCAGCAAAGCAGCACCAGCACAGTCCGCCACCTCCACCAGCAAGCCACGGAGCAGCCAAGCAGCACCAGCACAGTCCGCCACCTCCACCACCAGGCCACGGAGCAGCAAAGCAGCACCAGCACAGTCCGCCACCTCCACCAGCAAGCCACGGAGCAGCCAAGCAGCACCAGCACAGTCCGCCACCTCCACCACCAGGCCACGGAGCAGCCAAGCAGCACCAGCACAGTCCGCCACCTCCACCAGCAAGCCACGGAGCAGCAAAGCAGCACCAGCACAGTCCGCCACCTCCACCACCAGGCCACGGAGCAGCAAAGCAGCACCAGCACAGTCCGCCACCAACAAGCCACGGAGCAGCAAAGAAGCACCAGCACAGTCCGCCACCTCCACCAGCAAGCCACGGAGCAGCAAAGCAGCACCAGCACAGTCCCCCACCTCCACCAGCAGGCCACGGAGCAGCAAAGCAGCACCAGCACAGTCCCCCACCTCCACCAGCAGGCCACGGAGCAGCAAAGCAGCACCAGCACAGTCCCCCACCTCCACCAGCAGGCCACGGAGCAGCAAAGCAGCACCAGCACAGTCCGCCACCTCCACCAGCAAGCCACGGAGCAGCAAAGCAGCACCAGCACAGTCCGCCACCTCCACCAGTAGGCCACGAAGCAGCAAAGCAGCACCAGCACAGTCCGCCACCTCCACCAACAAGCCATGGATCAAAGCAGCACAGCCACGGAGGAGGAGGAGCAAAGCAGCACCCACCTCCACCAGCAAAGCAGCATACAGGGCCACCACCTTCTTCCGGGACAATCACTTGGCGACCAAGGAGGTTTGGGCCGCCGCCACCTCCACCAGCAAAGGAGCATACAGGGCCTGGGACAACCACTTGGTGGCCAAGGCCCGCTCATGACACGATAACATGGCAACCAGGGTCGCCTGTCTTTCACACGTTTTCATCGCCGCCTCCGCCTGGCCCCTTGTCTATTGCTCCGCCTCTGGGGTCGTCATCATCAACAGCAGCAGCAGCAGCGGCAGCGTTTGCGACACCGGGGCTGCTTGCGGCAGGCATCGTCCTTTTCCTGCTTGCTATGGTGGCCATCGTCACTGGCATCTGGATACTCGTGAAGGGAAGAAGAAAGAAGGCGAATGACATCCTGGTGCGCTACGTCGGGAGCAGCCATCTTCCTGGCAGTGGCAGCAGCAGCAGCAGTCAGCGAGAGCATCTCGTTCCCTTGAGCAAGATTGAGGATGCAGAGCTCCGGGACAAGCTCGATTCTTTCGTTCAAGAGAGGAGCAAGCAGCAGCTTCGACCGTCGCAGCTGAATGCCAGCACAAAGGTGGCCAGTCCTCCACTCGCGAGGCCTCCAAGGCGACTGCCACCTTCGGCTTTTCTCAAGATGAATCCAATCTATGGTGCTGCTACTGATTCGGTTGACGACCGCCTGACGCCGCCATTGGGACGAGATCCACCAGCAGCGATCCACGGAGTCGACGAGCGCAAGAAGGTGCCAAGAGCTTCTCTCCCAGAGGATCCATTCTTGTCGAGTGCTGCTCGTCGGAGCGGCAATGATCGAAGAGCCCAGGAACAGGCTGTGGATCCAGTGTCTCGTCGTGGCACTGTGTTCGATCCTGGAGATGCTTTCGTTGTTCGGCTCGCAGCAGCAGCGGAGAAGCGAGCTGAGATGGAGAAGCACATGCAAAGGATCATCGAGTTTGGGATGAGGAGGCCCGGCAACAAGCACTCCCACTGGTAAGTCTTCATGCTTGAGAGATAGAACAAGTGACTAATGGAGCACTTTTAGGATCCGTGAGGTGGAGAATCTGGAGAAGCCCGTGGTTGAGAAGCCCGTGGTTGAGGCAAATCACTCGGCCAATTCTGGAGGTTCGCATTTGGCTGCTCGTGTACACGACTCAGATGCCAAGGTAAACAGTCTCCATGCCTCGAGTTAAAGTATAACTTCTGCTTGAACTAGCCTTCCACCTCGGAGGTTAAGCTTGAGCTCGACGGAGCTTAGAGCGAAAGGAGGTACGCTTTTCGGTCGTTTTGGACTGATGATACGCTTGAGGTTGCAGGCATAGAATGAAGATTCATGAAACAAATTACTTCGGTTTTTTTAAACCGCAACAGGCAAAGGCAGGTCCGTGGTATTCAATCAAAATTATAACAGATGGAGAAGTCTGGAGACATTTGAATTAGGAGAAGGCAATGAGACAACTGCTCTTCATTAAGACAACAGAGAGACATTGAATTGGGAGATAATATTGCAAGTCTCAAACAAGGCAACGAGATAACTGCTCTTCATTAAGACAGCAGAGAGACATTGAATTAGGAAATTATGATTTGCAAATCTCAAACAAGGCAACGAGACAACAGCTCTTCACGAAGACAACAGAGAGACATTGAATTGGTTAGAATTTTCTTGTTCCTGTTTTTAAAAAATTTAAACTTTCGAAACGATTTTACAACATTTGTTATCGTAGACTGAGTAGTCAGCGTTAGTCCACACGTTCACATAATAGCAGATCAAATGCTTATTAGAACAGGGTTGAGTAGATTATCTCACTTAGTCCAAACAGTCACAACGAAAAGTAAACAGAGATCATTAGACCACACGTTCACAACGAAGGTAATAAATAGCAGATCAAATGACACGATCGAGTAGATTAGCTCAGTAGATGCGTTGACCTGTAGTCAACGTTAGTCCAAACAGTAAAAAGTAAACAGAAATCGTAGCATCAGATCAATCACTTCAGTTGAACGAGCTCATTAGAACAGTAATGAGATAGCGTTGACTGATAGCGTTAGTCCACACGTTGACAACGAGCTTTACCACGCAAGAGTCATAGCGTGGTAATGAATGGATCAATCAATCCACCATGGATAATGGATTGGAGGGCTTGAAAGCGAGGCTACTCTCCGCCACCTTCTCTGCGAAAGAGTGCCTCAAACAAGCCGGGAGCTGCGCGCTTAGCTTGCCGCCCCCCATCTTGAGCTTGCCACTGCTGCTACTCTTGCTCACTCCTTGCGGCTTGGCATTGCTCGCGGGAGCCTGGGCTTTCCCCGTTTCCAAGACGCTAGCCTCGCTAGCTTTTTTCCGCTTCTTCGGATCCACCATCGCCTTTTCTTTCTCCTTCTCTTCTTCCTCCGGTTCCAGAGTCGTCGCAACCTCGTCAAGCTCCTCCACCCTCTCCTTCACCCTGTTCTTGACGTTGTCCTCGCCCTTGATCTTCTCCTCGACGTTGCTATCTTCCGGCTCCTTCAAGTGGAGAAGCTTGTGGCCGCCCGATCCCGTCCAGATGCCTATAGAGTCTTTGAGCTGCTCCAGGAAAGTTTCCAGCTTCTTGAAGCCACACCCCGCGTGATCCAGTGCGTAGCCGTAGTGCTGCTGGAAGTCCCCCTTGAGCCTCGCCAGAGGATAGCCGGACTTGCAGCTCGGGATGCTCTCGAGCAGCAAAGCTTTGCAGTCGGCTCTCATCTTGGCTGGGAAGTCGACAGCAGCACCCTTTGGTGATGGCTGCTGCCTCGCTGCTGCTGCTGCCTCCACAGGAGCCTGTGCCAGGCTTTCCCTCTCTCTCGAGGCCGTCGAGGAGGCTTTCTTTGTCGCGGAAGTGAGCACTATATCTCCCGACTGGAGATGCTCGAGCCTGACGATATCTGAGAACTGCTCTAACAACATACTCGTACTAGAGAAGCCCAGCTCGCTGGCCTCGAGCTTCAGCTTACACTCGGCTTCGAATTCCTTGCAAACAGATGCCAGGTCGCAGACACCCCTCCTGCCGATGAACAACGGCAGCCAGCCTCTTAGCCTGTGCATGATATCGCTCGTCCCTGGCGCCTTGTCCTTGTCTTTCTCCTTCTCCTTCTCCTTTTTGGACTCCATCTCGGGTCCACCTTGGACTCCATCTTGAGTCCATCTTGGACTCCATCTTGGACTCCATCTCGGACTTCATCTTAGGTCCATCTCAGACTCCATCTCGGATTCCATCTCGGGTCCATCTTGGACTCCATCTTGGGTCCATTTCAAATCCATCTTGAACTTCATCTCGGGTCCATCTTAGACTCCATCTTGGGTCCATCTTGGATCCATCTCGGGTCCATCTTGGAATCCATCTTGGGTCCATCTCAGACTCCATTTTAGACACTTCCATGTGTCATGTGTTAGTTCTCCTATGTCCCTTTTCTAGAGACTCACTTATTGCTCGCTTCGTGCTTGTTCCTCAAGCACTTCGTTGGGAGTTCTAATCCCGCTTTTGACATTTCAAGTCGGAGCTTTTAGTTCAAACGTGTTACACTCGTTTGGCTTTCGCTTCGGCCACCACCATGTGGTGCCCTTTCGGCTCCACTTTGGGGCTTAGGGCTTTGTGTCTCACATCCCATTGGTCAATTGGATTTAATAATTGGGCTTTTAGGCTCTGACTCAGTGGTGGTGTTAGCAAGTACTACTGTGGATGGAGTGGGACTTGGTGAGGACCAATTGAAGGATATTGGGGAAAGGTGTTCCCCATGTTTTCAGGCATCCTAAGGGTATTAAAGTGTGGTCAAGGGATAACCACTCATGAATGAATGGCTCAGTCTTTGATAGATGGGTCGGTGGTATAAGTGGTCTTGGACTATCAATGAGATGAAGATGAATGAACATGGCTTTAGCATAATATGCTAATATGTAAGTGGTACCTTTGGAGTGTCAGTTATAGGATTAGACAAGTGAAACACTACTAAGTGCAAAGGTTAAGTGGCATATATACCATTTATGGGGCTAACATATCCCTAAGTTAGGAATAAGATTTATAAAGGGTTGTTCCTTTAAATGGTTGAAAGTGTGGTTAAATGACTAAAATAGAATGAAAAATTTAGTCGCTTACAGATAATTAAAGTTAATTGTTACTCATTTGAGCTGGTGGTATTTGATTTGATGGGGTTTTTCCATGGTTTACTGTTGGCAATGAGTACGTCATTATTGATTTTAACTATTTGACTCATTGGGTTAGTGCTCTTGCTAGTGTGTTTATACCTTCTAGTGGATACTTGTAACACATATGATTATGGGATGAGATTTGAATATATTATTACCATGGATCCTTGGAACATTGAAGGATAATTGGGAATAAAATAATCACTAAAGGCTCTTTTATCAAACAATTGCCTCTTTTTTAGTTAGCTTAAAATGAGAGAAATAGGGTGTGTTACATTTTGTATCAGAAGATACGTCTCAGCAAGTATTATCCAATGAGATTAGGCAACTAGTCTTATTGCATATGCAAAGATGAAAATAATGATTTAAGTGGGTACACATTTAGGTGTTATAATTGTAGGTATCGAAAGTTATTTGTCAACAAGTCCTTTCAGATATTTTTTCTTTACTGCCATGACAGCAGGAGGTCAGTATTGCTAGACCCTTTATCAGTTCCTTTTATTTAAATGTTAATAAATTTGACTTAGCATATATACTTGGTTGGATAGGAATTCCTAAGTGTCTATTTAGCTAAGTATACTTGGCCCAGTTTGTTAGTATTTTTTTGCTTTATCTTGCACTGACTTGACAAGAACCCCCATAATATTGAGTTTAGTCCCTCAATACTCAATAGGTGATAGTTTATTATATCTGCCAAGATACTATCACTATCATGCACTTTATATTGGTTTCATTTTAGTCCTATTGGCTATTTATAGAAAGTGTCTAGATTTGCTAGTTAGGCATATCTATCAAATGTAAAGATTGTCCTAAACATAACAATGTTGTTTCTACTTCTAGATTTGTAATCTAAGACCATTTCATATTTAGTAAATTTTGTGAAAGCCCAAAGTGTGTGTTCCTCGGGCAATGGTGGGGGGAAGGGGCTTTCCAAATATATAATAGGGATAATGGGTAAGTCAAATAAGGCATAATTTAGCTTCTATTTGCGTCCTTATCTTTATTTTGCATCTGCATTTGGCCTAAACTTAACTTCTATACCATCCTAACTAATGGAGTATTTATATCCTCACATTAAACCACCAATATGCTAAAATTGTGTTAAATTCTATTTAGCTCCATTTTGCATGTTAGTTTTGGCATTGGGATGCTAAATGCTCTAGGACTATTCCCATATCACTCTATATTCCTATCCTTTTACTTTCTAAGTTATATATTTGAAAGTTATTCTGTGCTTTGCTTCCTTTGATCCTTGGCTCCATGCTTAGGAATTTTTCTTTATCCTTTCATTCAGTGGCCCAAGGCTTTGAAACTCAAGTTCCACTTCATTGTTATTAAACACGTGGCATGTGATATATAGCACATGGAGGGTTTAGGATTTTCTTCATAGTTATCTTATGGTAAATCACCATAAGATACAAAGTGAAAACCAAGTACACCACAATATTTCCTCCATCAAATGGTGTTCTAAGATTTTTATCCAAAGTGAATTCTCTTAGCCAATGGTTTTTACATTTATGACTAAGGCATTTCATGCTTTAACATATTGGCTAGGGATATATAATATTTTGATGAGTTTTTGTTTGGTTTGGTAAGGAATGATTATAAAGTACATGAACTTTCAATATTTAGATTGGGATTGTTATTTGTTATCTCTTCGATATATGTATATTATAGAGTGTAGAGTTATATTGGCACTTTACAATATTAACTATTACTTGTCATATTCTTATATTGTCAATAGAATTGAGTTTACCTTTGTAATTGCAACAAGTTACTAATGCTAGGTTTTAAGAGTAATATTTAACAAGAATTCTTCCATTGGTTTACTAAATAGCAAAGCTTACTAAATACTTGAGTCGTGTATAAATGGAATAACAACAATGCTACAACTCTTATTATTGTTTGGTTCATTTTCCCAATTTAGAGTATATAGTTTATTTAAAGGGTTCCTTGTTCAGTGGAAGGGGTGTTATTGCAAGTTGGACTGCAAGTTTATAAAGTTTGGCATAATATTCAACATGCAAATCTTCTATAAAATGTGCATATATAGTAAGTGAAAAACTTTATATGAAATAATCATAAACAAGTTGCATCATATATGAATCCACAGGTCCTTCATTTTGATATTCCTCTAGATCCCAACCCATCAATAAAAGACCCTTAATTACCATCTATCTTTCCATGAGGAAGGGATGATGTGAGGTTTAGGTATAATGCCATATTAGTCTAATAGTTTTTAGATTAGTTTCAATTTAAACCATTTACTTTTGTATATAAGCAAGGGTTTTTCTACTAATTGAATATGCATGCACTCATAATATAAAAATTCCTCAACCACCCACCAAAATTCTATAGCAGTAGAAATTTTATGAGTTTATATGGCAATTATTTCAAAATCTGATTCTTGTTGGCTAGAATATAATTCCTTTATATACATTTTCTTGTTTCTTTTCTTTCTTTCTAATTCTTAGAACATAGAGGCACAAGATTTTTAAAGCTCTTCCTCCCTCTTCTTCCAAAGAATAAGAGCTCATTCACTTAAACCCTTGTGTGGTGCAAAGAATCAATTACTCTATATTTCAGCTTCATGCTTGGAAATTTGCATTTAAAGGATAAAAATTCACTAATGACCTAGACCTAAACCCTCATGCATAGCAGTTACACTACAAGAATGAAGCTCAAATGTGTCAACACTTTTTTATGGAGAAGGATCTATGCTATTGTCATGGGTTTGCATTTGTCGCGAATGTGACTTTGGGTATCAAAAGCTACCTGTCGGCCAGTCTTTACGGACACTTTTTCCTTACTGCCACGATGGCAGGAAGTCGATATTGCTGGACCCGTTATCAGTCTCCACCTAAGTTAGTTGAGAAATTGGTCTTCACGTGTGCACTTGACCAGATGAGCTTAAGGAAGGAATTCCTAAGTGTCTATTTAGTCAAGCATACTTGACCTGGTTAGAGAAACTCATTCGTTGACTTGCACTTGCTAGTGTTGGGAACCCCTACAATATTGAGCTTGGTCCTTCAATATTGCTAGATGATAGTTTACCGTGTCTACCAAACACCCTCACTATCATGCCTTTTATGTTAGTCTCATTTTGGTCCCAAATGCTATTTATGGAAAGTGTCTAGATTTGCTCATTTGGCATATCTATGGAATGTAGAGATTGTCCTGAACACAATGGTATTCACCCCGTGTCCAAATTTGCAATTTAACGCCATTCCATATTTAGTAAGTTTCAAGTTTGTCCTAGAGACTAACTCTTGATACTAAGGGAGGCTTGGGGTGAAAGCCCAAAGCATGTGTTCCTCAAAGAAGGAAGGGGAGGGGGGGGGGGGGGGGGGCACGTTGTGGGGGGTTCTAAATATATAGTAGGGATAGTGGGTAGGTCAGGCATGGCCGACCAACCTAAGGCATAATTTAGCTTCTGCTTGTGTGTCTGTCCTTGTTTTGCGTTTGGCTTGAGTTTAAGCCCAAGTTCCATTCCATGCTAGCTGGTGAAGTACCCATGTCCTTGTGTTAGGCCACTAGTATGCTGAGATAACACTAAACTCTGTTTGGCTCCATTTTGCATGCTGGTCCTGGCAAAGGGATGTTGGTTGCTCTAGGACTGTTCCAAGTCACTCCGGGCTTCTGTCCCTTCGCTCCTTGGGATATATACTCGGGAGTTGCTCCGTGGTCCGGTTTCGTCACTCCTTGGCTCCATGCTTGAGAGTTTGGCACCATTCCTTCATTCAGTGGCCCAAGGCCCTAAACTTTGGGTTTTGCACCACTGTCCTTTAGACACGTGGCATGTGTCACGTGGCATAAAGAGGGTTTAAGTTTCGCTTCGTGGTGTTATCCTATGGTAAATCACCATAGGATAAAGGGTCAAAACCACGTGCGCTACAGCATTGAGGTGGCAGCAAAGGCATTGTTCACCATAAAAACTTCACAAAAGTGTAAATGTTTTCTAGTGGTTGAGCTCAACACACACTAAGAGGTATCACATAAAGGTGCACAATCTTCAATGCCATTGGTGCATGACAACATCCACCCACCCTTTAGGAAGAATTGGCACTGTCCAATCTGTCAATAAATCAAGTTGAAAACATTAGAGGGTGATCTTTTGATGCTTGACATATACTAGTTTGCAACTCTTCTTCCTTGACTCAGCTTCATAACCTCCTTGCTTGGGACTTTCTCTCAATGAAAACAGCTCAAAGCAGCCCTATGTACTTCCTTCAATGCCTGAAAGAATAGAGGGGCACATTCTCAGTCTATGACAAGTAGTAGCTAAAGTTGGACTTCAAGGCTGATCTCTTTGCCACCAAGGCCAATCATCATCAACACCAAATCTAGTTATTATCAACACTGCAGTACATAATCAAAAATGTCCAACATCCCAATAGGCACCACAATGACCATAATCTCTCTCTCTCTCTCCCCTTAGTAGCACTCAACAACAAAGCAAAGGAAGCTTTCAAGGGATCCAAGATGGTTTTAGGAATGATCTTTGAAGATCTATTAGGTTTTTGTAGTCAATTGGTATCCAAGCCCATCACAAAATAAATAAACACATCTAGCTAAGGGTATTTATAGGCAATAAACCCACATGCCCTAATGGTTGGTCATTAGAGTGTGCCATTGTTGTCTCTGCCTCTTTGGGCATCACCCTCAGATGCATATAAGAGTCTACATTCACCTCATCCAGGGCACAGGAGTGCAATTGCCCCAAATAAGAGTGCCACCTACCTAAACCATTGCCAAAGAGGGTGAGAGGAGCTTTGCCACCTCACAGTAGTGCCCACAATCATGCACCACTAGCAAAGTAACACTATGGAGTGGAGGAGCAAAGAAGCACAACCATGGAGCAATCACCACTTCCACCAACAAGCCATGGAACCACACAGCCATAGAACACCACCACCTCCACCAACAAGCCATGGAACCACACAGCCATAGAACACCACCACCTCCACCAACAACCCACCCAAACTGCTGAATGATAGCTATGCTAGCTAGATAAAATTGTATATAGTGTGCTCTAAGGATCAATGTTGCATCAATTGTGATAAGGAAAAAAACCACAAGTAAAGAACAAAGTTTGCAACCAAGTGGCACTTACATCAGTGTGTTTTATTGTAGCTCACTTCTCCATATAGGGTTAAAATATAATCCTTGTACGACTTAAAACAACCACTTTTGGATAAATTTATTTAAGTAAAAATTGTTTTTGCAATAAAAAATTTCATTTTATTCCTAATTGTTATCAAGTTCAAAAAATGAGTGATTATTGAGGGGGTTTTCCATTTCTTTGGTACATGTTATCATACTTTAACCCCATAGACAATTGTAATGTTGGTCTCAATTGAGCATCTCAAGAAAAAACAGAATCAACATGCATAGATAATTGAAGTACTTATGTTATACTAAACATTTCTATGTCTAAAACAACCCTCAACATCATAAAATCCACCAAACAAGATAAGCTTATAAAGACCCTGTGCCAAGAAAGAGAAAATGATTAGAGATTACAGTGTCTTTTAGAAGAGCAATGCTTACCAATCTATGTGGGGAGCTTTTAGTTGAAGCTGCTCCCACACAGTTGTGTTGAGATCCAGTTTCCATAAATTCTACAAGAGGCCTCTCCTATAAGTAGAAACGGACTCAGCTTTTATGGTGATCTCTATCAATACAATATCTAAAGTCTGGCATAACATCCAATCACCATAGCAAATAAAAAAGGAGAAGAGACAATCACAAACTTGCCATACACGATCAGCTCAGTGTCTTTGATGCCTAAAACGCAAAGAAAAGAATTCTCAAAGAACGTGAGCTTCCAGATTGAAGATTTTTATCAAATTCTTATGCACGAAGCAATTGCATCATGGTGAAGGAGCTGCCACATTCTCATCTTTGCTCTTCCTAGAATTGAGCCTGAGAGCTTGCTTACCAATATCGTCGTCGCAACGCTCACTCACCTTTCCCATTTCCCGGTTAGAATTTATGTGCTAATGGAAATTGGGAATTCCTGAACAGTGTTCCGTGTCATTACAAGGATCGCAAAAACTGAGCCTCTGGCAAATGGGTTGCCATCATAAACTTTTCAGCGGAGATCTCCCTCATGAGAAATATATTTTTTTTAGCTGATCATGTATCTTTTAAGATCTCATAGAATCCTGCGTCCGTACGAGAATCTAGACCAGGTATTTATAGGCACTAAAGCTTCATGACCTAAAAAAAAAGGTTTCTAGCGAGATTTTCTTCTCTCCGGTAAGCAAGAAATATGGCTAGCATCATCCGTCGGAGTGTGCCGCCGTCATCTCCGCCTCATCGGGCGCCGCCTCCAGCTGCGCACAGGAGCGTGCATCCGCCTCGTCCGGGGCACAGGAGCGTGACGCCGCCCAAAACGAGAGCGCCACCACCAGGTAGGAGCATGCCGCCGCCAAAACCATCTCCAAGGAGGGCGAGAGGAGCTCCGCCACCTCACAGCAGCGCCCACAGTCAGGCACCTTCACCAGCACCGGCAGAGCAACACCATGGAGCAGCAAAGCAACACAGCCACGGAGGAGCACCACCTCCAAAGCAGGACAGCCATGGAGCACCACCATCTCCACCAACAAGCCATGGAGCAGCAAAGCAGCACCAGCACAGTCCGCCACCTCCACCAGCAAGCCACGGAGCAGCCAAGCAGCACCAGCACAGTCCGCCACCTCCACCACCAGGCCACGGAGCAGCCAAGCAGCACCAGCACAGTCCGCCACCTCCACCAGCAAGCCACGGAGCAGCAAAGCAGCACCAGCACAGTCCGCCACCTCCACCACCAGGCCACGGAGCAGCAAAGCAGCACCAGCACAGTCCCCCACCTCCACCAACAGGCCACGGAGCAGCAAAGCAGCACCAGCACAGTCCGCCACCTCCACCAGTAGGCCACGGAGCAGCAAAGCAGCACCAGCACAGTCCGCCACCAACAAGCCACGGAGCAGCAAAGAAGCACCAGCACAGTCCGCCACCTCCACCAGCAAGCCACGGAGCAGCAAAGCAGCACCAGCACAGTCCCCCACCTCCACCAGCAGGCCACGGAGCAGCAAAGCAGCACCAGCACAGTCCCCCACCTCCACCAGCAGGCCACGGAGCAGCAAAGCAGCACCAGCACAGTCCGCCACCTCCACCAGTAGGCCACGAAGCAGCAAAGCAGCACCAGCACAGTCCGCCACCTCCACCAACAAGCCATGGATCAAAGCAGCACAGCCACGGAGGAGGAGGAGCAAAGCAGCACCCACCTCCACCAGCAAAGCAGCATACAGGGCCACCACCTTCTTCCGGGACAATCACTTGGCGACCAAGGAGGTTTGGGCCGCCGCCACCTCCACCAGCAAAGGAGCATACAGGGCCTGGGACAACCACTTGGTGGCCAAGGCCCGCTCATGACACGATAACATGGCAACCAGGGTCGCCTGTCTTTCACACGTTTTCATCGCCGCCTCCGCCTGGCCCCTTGTCTATTGCTCCGCCTCTGGGGTCGTCATCATCAACAGCAGCAGCAGCAGCGGCAGCGTTTGCGACACCGGGGCTGCTTGCGGCAGGCATCGTCCTTTTCCTGCTTGCTATGGTGGCCATCGTCACTGGCATCTGGATACTCGTGAAGGGAAGAAGAAAGAAGGCGAATGACATCCTGGTGCGCTACGTCGGGAGCAGCCATCTTCCTGGCAGTGGCAGCAGCAGCAGCAGTCAGCGAGAGCATCTCGTTCCCTTGAGCAAGATTGAGGATGCAGAGCTCCGGGACAAGCTCGATTCTTTCGTTCAAGAGAGGAGCAAGCAGCAGCTTCGACCGTCGCAGCTGAATGCCAGCACAAAGGTGGCCAGTCCTCCACTCGCGAGGCCTCCAAGGCGACTGCCACCTTCGGCTTTTCTCAAGATGAATCCAATCTATGGTGCTGCTACTGATTCGGTTGACGACCGCCTGACGCCGCCATTGGGACGAGATCCACCAGCAGCGATCCACGGAGTCGACGAGCGCAAGAAGGTGCCAAGAGCTTCTCTCCCAGAGGATCCATTCTTGTCGAGTGCTGCTCGTCGGAGCGGCAATGATCGAAGAGCCCAGGAACAGGCTGTGGATCCAGTGTCTCGTCGTGGCACTGTGTTCGATCCTGGAGATGCTTTCGTTGTTCGGCTCGCAGCAGCAGCGGAGAAGCGAGCTGAGATGGAGAAGCACATGCAAAGGATCATCGAGTTTGGGATGAGGAGGCCCGGCAACAAGCACTCCCACTGGTAAGTCTTCATGCTTGAGAGATAGAACAAGTGACTAATGGAGCACTTTTAGGATCCGTGAGGTGGAGAATCTGGAGAAGCCCGTGGTTGAGAAGCCCGTGGTTGAGGCAAATCACTCGGCCAATTCTGGAGGTTCGCATTTGGCTGCTCGTGTACACGACTCAGATGCCAAGGTAAACAGTCTCCATGCCTCGAGTTAAAGTATAACTTCTGCTTGAACTAGCCTTCCACCTCGGAGGTTAAGCTTGAGCTCGACGGAGCTTAGAGCGAAAGGAGGTACGCTTTTCGGTCGTTTTGGACTGATGATACGCTTGAGGTTGCAGGCATAGAATGAAGATTCATGAAACAAATTACTTCGGTTTTTTTAAACCGCAACAGGCAAAGGCAGGTCCGTGGTATTCAATCAAAATTATAACAGATGGAGAAGTCTGGAGACATTTGAATTAGGAGAAGGCAATGAGACAACTGCTCTTCATTAAGACAACAGAGAGACATTGAATTGGGAGATAATATTGCAAGTCTCAAACAAGGCAACGAGATAACTGCTCTTCATTAAGACAGCAGAGAGACATTGAATTAGGAAATTATGATTTGCAAATCTCAAACAAGGCAACGAGACAACAGCTCTTCACGAAGACAACAGAGAGACATTGAATTGGTTAGAATTTTCTTGTTCCTGTTTTTAAAAAATTTAAACTTTCGAAACGATTTTACAACATTTGTTATCGTAGACTGAGTAGTCAGCGTTAGTCCACACGTTCACATAATAGCAGATCAAATGCTTATTAGAACAGGGTTGAGTAGATTATCTCACTTAGTCCAAACAGTCACAACGAAAAGTAAACAGAGATCATTAGACCACACGTTCACAACGAAGGTAATAAATAGCAGATCAAATGACACGATCGAGTAGATTAGCTCAGTAGATGCGTTGACCTGTAGTCAACGTTAGTCCAAACAGTAAAAAGTAAACAGAAATCGTAGCATCAGATCAATCACTTCAGTTGAACGAGCTCATTAGAACAGTAATGAGATAGCGTTGACTGATAGCGTTAGTCCACACGTTGACAACGAGCTTTACCACGCAAGAGTCATAGCGTGGTAATGAATGGATCAATCAATCCACCATGGATAATGGATTGGAGGGCTTGAAAGCGAGGCTACTCTCCGCCACCTTCTCTGCGAAAGAGTGCCTCAAACAAGCCGGGAGCTGCGCGCTTAGCTTGCCGCCCCCCATCTTGAGCTTGCCACTGCTGCTACTCTTGCTCACTCCTTGCGGCTTGGCATTGCTCGCGGGAGCCTGGGCTTTCCCCGTTTCCAAGACGCTAGCCTCGCTAGCTTTTTTCCGCTTCTTCGGATCCACCATCGCCTTTTCTTTCTCCTTCTCTTCTTCCTCCGGTTCCAGAGTCGTCGCAACCTCGTCAAGCTCCTCCACCCTCTCCTTCACCCTGTTCTTGACGTTGTCCTCGCCCTTGATCTTCTCCTCGACGTTGCTATCTTCCGGCTCCTTCAAGTGGAGAAGCTTGTGGCCGCCCGATCCCGTCCAGATGCCTATAGAGTCTTTGAGCTGCTCCAGGAAAGTTTCCAGCTTCTTGAAGCCACACCCCGCGTGATCCAGTGCGTAGCCGTAGTGCTGCTGGAAGTCCCCCTTGAGCCTCGCCAGAGGATAGCCGGACTTGCAGCTCGGGATGCTCTCGAGCAGCAAAGCTTTGCAGTCGGCTCTCATCTTGGCTGGGAAGTCGACAGCAGCACCCTTTGGTGATGGCTGCTGCCTCGCTGCTGCTGCTGCCTCCACAGGAGCCTGTGCCAGGCTTTCCCTCTCTCTCGAGGCCGTCGAGGAGGCTTTCTTTGTCGCGGAAGTGAGCACTATATCTCCCGACTGGAGATGCTCGAGCCTGACGATATCGGAGAACTGCTCTAACAACGTACTCGTACTAGAGAAGCCCAGCTCGCTGGCCTCGAGCTTCAGCTTACACTCGGCTTCGAATTCCTTGCAAACAGATGCCAGGTCACAGACACCCCTCCTGCCGATGAACAACGGCAGCCAGCCTCTTAGCCTGTGCATGATATCGCTCGTCCCTGGCGCCTTGTCCTTGTCTTTCTCCTTCTCCTTCGTCTTGACTTGCGTGACCACAGTCGTCCCGGGGGGATAAAGCTTGCAGAGACCAGGCCTGGGATACGATATCTGGACCACGTCGGGGAACTTCTTCATGAGATCTAGCAACTTCGCATGGCCGAGAGCCTGGTGGTCGAGTGTCAAACCCCTCGCGGTCTTGAACTCCTGACGAACCAGCGATATGTCGTAGCCATCAACCGTAAGCACCGACGGCAGCCACGACTTGAGCTCCTTTACGACCGAAACCGGCGGCTCCTTGGCGATCTTGGCCGGGCTCTCGCAGTGCTGCTTTGCGACGCTCGCGACAGGAGCTACAACCTGGAGCTTGACTTCTGCCTGCTTCGTCACGTGTATAGCTGGTTCTTCCACGTATTTCTCCCGTTCTATCTGCGTCGGTCGACTTGGAGGCTCTGGAGGATGACGCTGGGCCCGGGCTGGTGGTGGTGGCCCTTCCAAAGTCACAGGAACAGGCTTGGCGAGCACGTCAAGCGTCGTTTCTTCCAGAACTTTGTTGACTACGTCAATGGCTGTCCTCTCGTAGTTCACCAGCTCTTCCGAGACCGCAGACTGATGCACCACATCCACTGCCTTCTCTTCGAGTACAGCAGTGCACGCAGGTCCTGCCATGGGGTTCCTGGAGATGGTGATCCCGAGAGGCGACCACGTTCGAGGATGTGGCTTTATCCATAGTCGAACGAGAATGGCTAATTGGATGACGTTGTAGATTTGTGCTAGACTCAAGTCCGTGAGCCTACCAACGCGATGTGCTCTGAGGATCAATGCTGCATCATACCTGAAAGTCGATTGAGACGAGTAAGAAAACCACTTGTTCAGCAAGGAGCGAAGACTTACTGGTTCGCGGCATTGATGAAAACATGCACCCTTTCGCTGCAAAGATAGCTCCGGAAGTCGCTCCAGATATCAGCATCGTACTCCTGGCACAGATTCGGGTCGACGTAAGGCCACAAATCGTAGCCAGCCGGCAGAAATATCTCCTCGGCGCCACCAACACCAGCGTTTTTAATCGCCAGCTCTCCCAGCTTCACGCCTTCTTCCAGCGCCCTCCGCAAGTTAAAGCCCAGCGCCTGCTTCTCCCCGTAGACAACACAGTTGTAGATGTTGGCCTCGGTCGGGAGCATCATCTCGACCTTGAGCGTGTCCAGCACTCGCCTTATCAGCTCTCGACCGTAGTAGAAATCCTGCTCGCCACCAAAGTCCGGACCGCCAAACCACTGCGACCTCGCAGCTCCAAAACTCTCGGACGATCTCCCGGAGAAGCACTGCGGCGACGAAGGCCACTGGAGAAACAGCGGCCGATTGATATCGTCCCTGGGAGCATACTGCTGCTGCAACGGTGGCGGCTGCCGCATCTCGGCCATCATCTGGTGCCCCGGAGACCGGTAGCCTGGAACCATGAAAGGTGGCCGAGCTATCGGCCCGACGGCGTTCTCCATTCTACCACCACCATTGGGAGCGAGTGGCCTGGCACCGGGAGGAAGCCCGAAAGCCTTGACGTCCCTTGGAACTGATAAGTAGCTCACCTCGGCTCGAGCGAGGCGAGTCCAGTACCACACCGTCCGGGCCGAGTTAAGTAGCGACTCCGAGACGTGGACTCCCTCGGGCCGGACGAGAAGAACGTTGAATCGTTTCATCTGGAGCCTGTGGAGCAGCGGGGAGAAATCCTGGTCGCCGGAGATGAGCACCACATTCGCTGGAGGAGGATTGTCGCTCGTCCAGAATGCCATGTTCATCAGGATCGCCTTGTCGCTCGCTTCCTTCCTCCCTGGAAGGAGAGAAAAATTCGATCATCCAAAGTCCAGCTCAAAGGATGCATACTCTCTCGTGAGAAAGAAAAGCAAACAATCGCAGCTCAAGGAAGAAAGAAGAGATCAAGCGCGTCCCAAGAGCCCTTTGCTCGAATGGAGCTCATAGAGAGATTCTCTGGCTCAAGCATCCTGGAAGTTCTTAGGTCCGAGAGAAATGTTGGAAGAATTCTCACTAGGAACTCACCCGATGGGATGTGATTGAGGGAGATTCCTGTGCTGGTGAGCGCGTTCTGGACGTGCCGGGTGAGCTGGTACGTATCGCCGTAAGCCGAGATGGTGAGAGGGCCGAAGAAATTGAAGGCGTGGAGCACATTGCTGATGTTGCGCGCGATGTGGAAGGGATTCACATCCGCGGGCGGCCGGCAGTTCTCGATGTCCCACCACACCGATGTCTTGGCCACTGACGCCTCCATTCCTCCCAGATCGAGCTTACCGCGCGCACCAGCAACACACTAGCGGCCTCCAAGAACCCTAGAAATGCCCCAGGAACCCTAAAATTTCGGCGCCTTGGAATGGCTGGATCGAGCGATGGCGCCAGTCGCTGGATCGAGGCGAGCTCGCGTCTCAGCAGCAGCAGGCACAGTCTTGGATCGGCGAGGTGAGATCTAGCTTTTTTCTTGCGCTTTCTACGGTGGATGGATTTCTCGTTCCAGACAGGCGCCACAGCTTGCATTCTTCGTCCTGGGAAAGTTCTTGAGGCTGCTGTCAGTGTACGCGCTGTTCAAGTTCCTCTCGGCGAGAAATGGGACCGAATCGATCGTCGTCTTCACGTTTGTGTGCTCGCTCGTCTCTGGAGCACTCTTTTTTATCTTCCAGAGGCCTTGGCATGGACGACCGCTCACAACTTCACAGGTTTGGGTCTCCACTTTCTTTCTTCCATTCTTTCTTCTTCTCTCGAGTGACTTCTTCGTGATGTTTGCTTTTTTCTTCCAGGATTCTTTCTTTCTCTTCATCTCTCGAGTGACTTGTTTGTGATCCTTGCGTCGCAGATTTATCTAACAGCATTGAATGGGGGAGTTCTCGCTCTTGCGCTTCTTCTCTGGGGGAAGAGCTTACAAGCTTGCGGTCCAGTGAGGTTTTCCACTTTGCTTCTTCTTGTTCTTCCATGATCTTCCATGATGTTTTCTTCCAGGACAGTGCTGGCCGAGTACACAGGCGCGATGCTTGGAGCGGCATCGACGCTTGTTCTTGGCCGAGGCGGCCATAAGTGGAAGAAGGTGACAAGGTAACACCACTTCTTACAGCGATCTCACCTTAGAAATCTCTCCAGGGTGGTGGACTAGCGGCAATGCTGGTTGCGTTTTACGTTCTTTTCAGAGGATGGACGATTGCGTCCTTGTCCCCGTTCTATATCCTTTACACAATCGAAG
This sequence comes from Selaginella moellendorffii, assembly GCF_000143415.4. Classification (NCBI taxonomy): domain Eukaryota; kingdom Viridiplantae; phylum Streptophyta; class Lycopodiopsida; order Selaginellales; family Selaginellaceae; genus Selaginella; species Selaginella moellendorffii. The sequence continues at coordinate 819,100 of NW_003314308.1, forward strand.
CCATGGATGGGATCATAACTTAACTCCTTCGCACCGGCTGGGAGCAGCGACAGTGACGAACAAGGCCGTGTTGGACTGGGCCCGATAAGCATGTCCATCGCCGCTGGTACTCTTTTCGCTCTACGAAGAATAGTAGCTCGGCGTGTTTCGATCAAGGCAAGCTTCTTTGCATGGAGTTTTGAGATGTGAAACTAATGCTACTCGTTCTTTTGCCCAGGCTACAATGAAGAAGCGGCTACATTCCATAACAGTCGCTGCCGCGACTTGCTTCCTTTTTCCATTCGCGATGCTTCAGCTGTCTTTGGGGGTCTGTATAAGTCTCGTTTGATCTTTTCTTTTTCTATATCATCCAGATCAATTCTTCTTAGCAGGAAACCTCCCCGACTACCGAAGCTCACGGATCACCAGCATGGGCCTACATGAGCACCATAGTGTTTGGGATGGTAGCTGGCTTTTACGTGGACAATTACGCTGAAGAAAGGTAAGAAATTTTGAGATTCTCGCTGCTTGCTTCTAATCTCTTTAATCCAGGTTGCATATACTTGCAACGTCGTCGGAGCATCTTCTCGTCACATCCGTGTTGCTAATAGTTCTCGAGCTCGTTATTTACCAGATGGATTTCTCGCTCGTTGGATTCTTGATTTGCTCCTCGCTTCTGGGATTCGGTATGCTTTTGTCTCGAGGAAAACATAACATTCTCTAAATTCCTCTCCTTGATCTTTCTCAGGTATATATGAATCCACTTCCTCGGAAAAGCTACCATCCGAGATTGTATCAAGCACACCTCCAATGTGATCATAGCCAACGATTCTTTTCCATAGTTTCTTGTTAGCCACGTGGCATCTTGGTGGCAGCCACGTGGACGCCAAGTGGCATCCCCCTTGTTCTTTTTGAGAGAATGGAATGGCGATGGTGGAATTGGAGTGGAGAAGTGGGATCTCTCAACGCAAACACAGCGATCGAGAATGGGATCTTCGCGAGCAATGCGTGGAGCTCATGGGGAGCTGCCAATCGGCATCACAGGCATCAGAGATCCACGGCCGAATCCAGCGCCTCTACGGCAGCCGCGACGTTTTCATGCAAAACAAGCTCATCGAGATGTATGGCAAATGCGGCAGCCTGGAGAGCGCGCGCCAGATCTTCGACGCCATGCCCATGCACGATTCCTTCTCCTGGACGCTCATGCTCTGCGCGTACTCCCACAACGGCAAGCTCCACGACGCCCAGATCGTGTTCGACGCCACGCCCAGCGATCTCCGCACGCTCGTCGCCTGGACTGCCATGATCGATGCGCTTGCCAAGAAGGGGCATCTGGCTCCCAGCAAGGAGCTTTTCGATCGCATGCCGCAGAGGAATCTCGTGTCCTGGAACTCGATGCTGGATGGATACACGCACAGCGGCCTCGCCACCCAAGCCAAGCAGCTGTTTGATCAAATGCCCGAGAGAGATCTGCTCTCGTGGACTTCTCTCCTTGTTGCATATGCCCAAAGCGGGCATATGGACTCGGCAAAACGGACTTTTGATTCCATGCCAGGCCGGGATATCGTCGCTTGGAACACGATGCTGGTCTCGTTTTCACGCAAAAATCAGCTCCAGAAAGCGGTGTGGATCTTTGAGAAAATGCCGCAGTTTAATGTTGTGTCTTGGAACGCAATGGTTGCAGCATATGCCCGAAACGGGCATTTGGATCAAGCAAAACAAGTCATGGAAAAGATGCCTCAGCCCAACCTTGTGTCATGCAACACACTTCTTGCAGCGTTTTCGTCCAGCGGAAGGGTGACGGAGGCGAAAGAAGTGTTTAACAGCGTTCCGGAGCGAGACATGGCGTCTTGGTCCTCGATGCTTACGGCATATACGCACAATGGGCGCCTTGAGGAGGCAAAGTGTCTCTTTGATGAGATGCCGAGCCGGAGCTTGGTATCGTGGACGAGCATGATGCTCGTCTACGGTCAGAATGGCCACCTGGACTACGCCAAATCAGTCTTTGACTCCATGCCCGAGCGCGATCTCGTCGCCTGGACGTCGATGCTTGCAGCGCTCGTTCACAATTCCCGATTCGATGACGCGCGGCTGCTCTTTGATTCCATGCCGCAGAAGGATCTCATCGCGTGGACGACGATGCTGCTGGGATACATCCAGGGTGGATTGATCTCCGAAGGAAAAGCGCTCTTTGACAGCATGCCAGAGAGAAATGCCACTGCTTGGAACTGTATGCTCGGAGTTTACGCTCAGAAGGGCCATCTCGCCAACGCCACCAAAATCTTCCAGGGAATCCCTGCTCAAGATCAAGGATTGATCTCCTGGAGTGCCATGCTCGCTGCTTACTGTCACCACGGCCATTTCGAGCAGGGCTTTGAAGCATTCCAGGCGATGAAAATGGTGGTGGAATCCCCAGACGAGGTGTGCTTTACTTTGCTCCTCGTCGCGTGTAGCTGCCAGGGAGAGGTTTACACGGGAAGGTGTGTTTTCACGTCAATGAGCGTGGATTATGGAGTGGTGGCCGGGAAGCAGCACTATGCTTGCATGGTGGACTTGCTGGGACGTTCCGGGCATCTGAGAAGCGCCCGAGAGCTCATTGGCAGCATGCCGTTCGTGGAGGATGTTGTCGACTGGGTTTCCTTGCTGGGATGCTGCAAGAGATACAACGATTTGGAGCTGGGAAGTGTTGCTGCAAGGAGAATTCTCGAGCTCGACACTAAGTACGGTGCTACCTATGTGCTTCTAGCTAGCATCTTCGTGACAAACATGACTATGGGATTCAAAAGCAATGAAAATATCAAAGATTGTATGATAAACATGGTGTGATTGGCAGAATCACAAGAAATCACTGTCTACTAGTTTGCATCCATGTCAAAGGCCGCACGCTTTTGAAATTGGCGTTTGCCACCACCAGCTGTATGGCAATCCAAATGGGCTCGCAAACAGGCTTGTTGGAGAGCTAGTGCTTGAACTTGATGCTCCTGGTAGTCCGCCGACGTGAGGCTTGACTCCCATTGCCCAGTCGTGCATCTCATATGTATCTACAAGAAAACACTTTGTACCTCTCAGTGTTTGGATCCACGGCAATTTTTCCATTTGGGAACCTGGGAAGACTTGGAAGGAAAATCCAGATCCTTTATATAATTGCAGCAGCATGGGCATCTATAATGTACCCAAGAACAAGTCCACAATGCGAGGATCCCAACTCGGTTCTCTTCAGTCAGGCTGATAGGAATGCCTTGAGCGTCCGAGCGGAGTGACCAGCTGAACTTGTATCCATAGCCCGCCAACTTCTTTGGAGTGGGAGTTGAACTACATGCATAAACGTGTTGGACGGAGTCTTGGGTCAGAAAACACAGCCAACGCTCCCTGTTGTACCGCTTCTCTCCACAGACTGCGGAAAACATCGTGGGCGTGTTCCATTGTTTGCATACATCTCTTCCTCGAATCAAAGTTTGGACAAGATCGTGCAAAGCACTTGTCTCCCGGGGGGGAGGCGGCTGCCGTGAGTTCAAAAAGTATAGCACAGGCAATTTTCCGGAGGAAGAGATACACAATAGTGAATTCAACATTGTTGACTTTTATTTGATTTTATTTGATTGAAGGATTCTACTTGGGTTCCCGCCATACTTCAGTTTGATAGTCAGTCTCCCAGATGACAATGTAGCCACCATCTGACAATGGCCAGCAGTAACCACACAATTTGGCTGATTTGGGCAGTACTTGTTCCAAGCAAACAGAACCCACTTTCCAGTGGAATCAACCATCAGTAGATTTCCATCCCTTGCCCACACCACCTTGTTCACGTCTCAACGCAAATCATAGGGAACGAAGTTGCAATCTTGTTGCATAATTGCCCCGTACCTTCCATTAGGAGATACGAGCGTGCCATGCCTGCCAATGTATGAGCCCAAGGCAGAGTCGGCTCCTCCGATCATGTTGGATTGAGAAGGCCAGCAGTTTTTCCAGCTGGGAGTTTTTCCAGCAGTGGTAATGTCGAAGAGAGTGCGGTTAAAGTCAAGAGAATGATCAAACACTGGCTCGTCTGGAAGGTCTTCTGTCAATTCAAGAGACGAAGAAGCCATGGTCCCTGACCTTCCATACCCAGATAAATAGTCAATGGCAAACATCTTCCAGACGCAGAGAATTCGGCCATAGCCTTTGCTCTCAATCTCCCGGGAGGCCACACTATAGAGACCCAAGAATGCATTCACTAGTGCCTGGGAACTTATGAACTGGGAAGAATCTGGTGTGACATAGCACATTCCATCGTTCCCGTGCACGCTAAACAGCCACAGCCTAACACTCACCTTGAAGTTGAAATTTGATGTAGCCATGAATGTTGATGAGTAAGCTTCTTCCATAAGTGTAATAGCTCTCCCTTGAAATTGACCGGATGAGCTTTAGAATGGCCTTCGGAGAATCACCATATCCGTAATTTTTTATTTTTTTAACTTAAGCATTTTTATAAAACCAATGCCATACTCTTGTGTTATTGGTGGTAATTTGTAACTCTTTACTTCATGCCAACAATTATGCCACAATCTACCCACATCTGCCTTAACTGGCACTTGTTGGTGATTACATGTAGGTGCATCTTTTTTTTACACATCTGCATACAATTATATTTAAATTGCTTAAAAAACAATCTAAATGCCATGACATCTAGAATGCCATGCCAACATGTAAGTCTAATGCCATATCATCTTAGACAATATGATGTCACTGCAATATAGTAAAGTTTTTTTTGTCATTCTTGTCTTTTTCCACTTTGATTTGTGATCTCTTGACTGTGAATTTTCTCTTTGTGCTTGTTAAGCCATGCCTCATTTCTCATGCAAAAGCACTCTTAGTCTTCTGCAAGAGTACTCACATTTCTCGTGCAATAGTGTTTGCACTTCCCACACAAGTGCACTCCCCCTTAGCAGCTTGGAGGTTTGGAGCATGGCACTATAGTCACGCCCTAATATAGGCTGAACAATGCTTCAAGCATTGCATATAGTGGGGTGAGAGTGAAAAATTGGAATATGTGACAATTGTGGCAAAGGCATTAGGCAATGGTGCAAAGCCTTTTTTGAAGTTGGCTTCATATTGGTTTTGTTGTGAGTAAGTGGATCATATGGAAGCTGCTTTAAAGCATTATCTTGGCATTGTATAATTTGTTACACTTGTATATCCATATAGTTGTTTTAGCAAATGTTGTCTAGACATTCTCTTTAGCTTTTAGCAATTATAAAGCTGGGTTTTGTAGTTTTCGTATCAAATCAAGATATTAATTTGATAAAATAAAAGATAAATTTAAAACAATTAAATATATTTTTCAATATGTTTAATACAGTTGTTAAAAGTAAGACTATTTTGGTTTGCTTTAAATTGATAATAAAAAACTTAAAGTTCTAAAATAATTAGAAACATGGAATATTAACATCCTTAAGCTTGTAAACATAACCCTAAATTCTTAAGCGAGGCTTAGCATCACCTTACAACTTATTAATGAATATAAAAAGAATAACATCCATTGAACATTGGCATGATTGACAGAAACCTTTGGTTTTTTCTACAAAGAGGAAAACAGAAAGCTGAGTGTGTTTCTCAGAAGCTGGAATGAAAATGACTAGAGGTGTTTGGTTATCGTTTTTATTGGCTCTAGTTTTCTTACTATGAGTTCCCTATAGAAAATCATCAAAAAGAATTAAGAAAACTAAAGAAGGAACATCTCTATCTGTTAGAATATTGTGATGCGCATCGTAATAGTCTTGCTCACATCTCTCATCTCTTCTAGAATGAAAATGGATTACACTATGCATGGACTGAGAAATGTCCTGCAAGAAGAAAGCAAATTAGTGTCAAACCATCACCTTAAAATCCACGCTTCACTGAGTCTCTAGAAGGACTAGTTCCTAGCATCAAAACAAAAGTCCTCATTACACACAGACAAGATGACTTTGACGGCTTCATCATACTAAAAGAAAACGTCGGAGACGACTTCACAGGAAGCAAATCACGCGGACAGCAAGAGTAAAATATGAAATAGAAAGGAAAAGAACACCGTGTATAACCTGACTGGGAAAAATTGTGCACGATTCACGATGAGGTCATCCAAAGGACCCCGCCTCCCCTTCTCCGGCTATAAAATACCTGCCCCTCTCTTCAGAGCTCCATCAGTTTCTTTCCAAGCTCGCAATATGGCTCATCTTCGTTTTGTTCTACCTTTCCTTCTAGCAATCAGCTCCATCCTGTTTGTGCATGCAGCCGATGAGGATATGCTGCAGGACTTTTGCGTTGCAGATAATGGCTCCAAGGTCAAGGTGAACGGCGTTGTCTGCAAGGCGGCCGACGATGTGAAACCCGAGGACTTCAAGTCGAGCCTCCTGGCAACTCCCGGGAACACCTACAACAAGCTCGGCTCCAACGTCACCCTGGCGAGTGTCAACAATTTCCCCGGTCTCAACACCTTTGGTGTTGCTTTTGCCCGCATCGACTACGCTCCCGGCGGCACCAATCCCCCCCACGTCCATCCCCGAGGAACCGAGCTGCTCTTCCTCCTGCGCGGGACCCTCTACGTCGGATTCGTCACCACCTTGCCAGAAAACAAGCTCTTCGCCCAAAAGCTCAATCCAGGGGATCTTTTCGTCTTCCCCCGGGGACTCATCCACTTCCAGCTCAATGTGGGACAGGAGCCTGCGGTTGCGCTCGCTGGCTTCAACAGCCAGAACCCTGGGGCGTCTCAGGTGGCCAGGGCGGTGTTTGATTCTAATCCTCCCATCAACGACGACGTGATCGCCAAGGCGTTCCAGATTGATGACCGTGCTCTCATCCAGAAGCTGAGAGAGCTCATCGGCATGACTTGAAAGTTTCTTTGCAAAGCGATAGTGGAATCTTTCGTAAGCATAATATAAAAAACGCAATCTTTGGATTGTGAATTTCAGCACGGCACTTGTAAATTTTATTTGTTTGACCAAAGATCCTCCGTCCTCTTTGACTTTCATTAACATACAAGTTTTGCCACAATTTTCCTCACTAAACCACTTCTTTGAAGTTCTATCTATGAATTTATATCCGCCTCCTTTTATTTCTGCTAGGAATTTACTTGGGTTCCCGCCATAGCTCAGTCTGATAGTCAGACTCCCAAATGACAATGTAGCCACCATCTGTGACAGAGAGGCTGGCAGTAATCACACAATCTGGCTGATTTGGGCAATACCTATCAGAAGCAAACAGAACTCTCGTACCAGTAGAATCAACTAGTACTAGATTTCCATCCATTTGGAGATTGACGTAACAACCTTTGGCCTTCTCAAACGTGTCGCTTGCCCACACTACCTTATTCACGTCCCGATACGAATCATAGAGAACAAAGTTACAGTCTTGTTGCATGATCGCCTTGTATCTTCCACTGGGAGATACAAGCGTGGCATAGTTGCCAATGTATGATCCTATTGCAGCATCGGCTCCTCCAATCATGTTGGATCGAAAAGGCCAGCAGTTCTCCCAGTCGGGATCCGTGGTAATTTCAAAGAGAGTGCGGTTAAAATCATGGGAATGGTCAAACACTACCTGATCTTTTTCATGGTCTTGCTCTGTGAATCTGAGAGACGAAGAAGCCAAACTCTCTGGCCTTCCATACCAAGATACATAGTCAATGGCAAAAATCTTCCACACGCAGAGAATTCGGCCATAGCCTCTGCTCTCAATCTCTCGTGAAGCCGTGCTATAGAAACCCAAGAACGCATTCACTAGGGCCTGGGAATCTATGACCTGTGAAGAATCTGGTGTGACATAGCACATTCCATCGTTCCCGCGTATGCTAAACAGCCACAGCCTTACACTCACCTTGAGATTTTCTGTAGCCATGAATGTGGACGTGAAACTTCTTCCATAGGTGTAATACCTCTCCCTTGAGATTGATCGGATGGTCTTTAGAATCGCCCTCGAGATCACGCGAGCATCTCCAGAGTTTAACCTCCATGGGTGCTGTCTCGCTTGAAACACTGGATCTGCTTCAATAGGATTGTAGAAATCAATGTTGGCAAACAAGAAAACAATGAGGATAAGCCTAGCAATCATGTCCATGTTGGGAGACAAGAAAACAATGAGGAAGAGCCTAGCGATCATGTCCAAGAAGGTGGACAAGGCTAGAAAGCTTTGTAGCGAATGAGTCTCTTATTGCCTAGCAAGTCAGTCTTTTGACTGTCCAATCGAGCATTGATATATACAACAGCGATACATCATACACAGATGTGGCTATCCCCGACAGCCAATAGCTACGTTTGTCGCCTTGTCGGATGCCGCCGCCATCGCCTTGTCCAGGGCAAGCTTCCTTTCTCCAGCGTCTCCGCCCTCCACAACACCAAACGTAGACACCTCCACGAAGTCACCACCATCGTCTTCCACCGTAGCGTGAGCTTCAGCTCGAGCACCAATCTTTCCATTTGATCCCGAGATCACGGCAGCGATGAATTCTCCCTGGCGGTGTCCATGACTCTGGCCGCGCTGCTCGTCCTGGCGGTGCTTCGCGAAAGAAATCTCTACGTGACTGCGTTGGTACTCGTCGTACTCGGCCGGGGTTGGGATCACCACGTAGTCATTGATGGGGTTGTAGAACGGGTCCGGTTCTCCGGCCTTCAGCCAATGCTTGACAACACGGAAGAGCCTCTCCTCGAGAAGAATCCCTCGGTGATCGCCTGGGATTCCCACTCTTGCGACCGCGTCAAGTAAGTCCGCCTACGTTCGTCAAGGATTGTGAGCTGGCAAGCTAAGATGATTTGTTCCTATCACGAACCTTTGCGGACTCCACAGGCACCGTTCCATCGCCATCCACACACGTGAAAGTTGCCTACGTCAAGCAAGCACGAAGTGAGACCAAGTCCACAATTTACTAGCACACACACCTCAGTTTTCAAGATGTGGCTTAAATTTTCGATAGGACAGTCGGAGCTGCCATAGCTGCAACGAAAAATGAGAAAAACGTGAAAAAAGGGTGAAGAAAGTGTCAGGCTTAGTACGCAGTCCGGAAGTAGCTTACCAGACATCGAATGGTGTGTCTTGTGAAGTGCCATATATGTTGTAGAAAAGAACTCCCTTTGGAAGACTTGCATTCTTCAGGAGCTCCCTGGTTTTGTTGGACCATTCGAGGATGTCGTAGTTGAAGGGGCAAGGTAGGACTTCACCGTTGAAATGGAGCGTATTGTCTTTCAAGGCGTCTGCCATCACTTCCACACAGCTATACGGCCTGTTAAATACCGCTTTCTCGACGGAACAAGAGCCATTCGAAGTCTCGCATTTACGCCAGACATGAAGTTCAGGCGGTCGCTTCCACTTGAAATCGGGAGGCGACATCAGCTCGTAAAGCGAGGGACACTCAATCAACTGCAGTCATTGTAATGAAAAAATCAGTCCTTGAAAGAAAAGAGCAGTAGAATGACATATACCAGCTGATGAGTGCTCCATTTAGCAACAAATAGTTCCTTCTGCCACCCCTTTAGAAACTCGACTCCGGTTAACAGACAGTCTGTGACAAAACCAGGTGCACCTACGGAGACGAAGCTAAGAATGCCAAGACAATAGTTTTTACCTTGCCAGGGAGCAGTGATCGCAATCCACGTATCGACATGTTTTTCGAAGAACTAGCAATACAAACTTGAGAGGACGAATTTAAAACAAAGCAATAAACACAAACCTCGTGATTGAGAGCAAGGAAGCACTTAACGAGCAGGCCACCCATGGAATGCGACACAATCTTCACCTTTTTACCTCCAGCGTGCTTGTACATCTTTTCAATCTTCTTTCTGAAAGCATCCATAATTTCCGGAAGCCTGCCAGAGCAAAAGTCACAAAGGGAAAGCGATTCAAAAGCTGATTTTGAGACCTGTTGCTTTGCCGAAAGTCATAACCAAATCCAAACACTTGCTCGTAGCCCCAGCTCAACATCTTCTCAATCAAATCGTGGAAATAGTAGACGACATTCATTCTGATAATCTGGAGGAACAAAAAATGTCAAGACAAGAAAATGTCAAGAGATAGCATCCTACCACATCAGGATCCAAGATGTCGCAACTATAAATCCCGTGCTCATCTTGAGGCACTTCGATACGAATTTTCTCATTCAGGGACACGGTCCTTCCTGTAAGTAGTGAAAAAATCAAACAGCTAGAAAGAGCTAGAAAGGGGCAAAGAGAAAAAACAAACACACCACAGTGCACACTCACCAGTCTTAGGGTCGAATTTGGAGTAGAGCTTCTCCCGGAATTCGGCATCGGCAGCGAAGAGCCGGACCCAAACACGCTCGGTGGTGCCATCCTCGTACACGGCATTGAGAATGGAGCCCCCAATTCCAGGCACCAGCAGCACCGGATTCAAATCCTTATCCACATACCGGCGCTGCCGCTCCCTGAGGATCCATCCCTCGACCTTGTGGATCAAATCCGCGATATTGACGAACATCCTCGCAGCTAGAGGGAAGCGCCGATCATCGCCAATCAATCCCCTCCCCTTCCCTTAAGTTTACGTTAGGGCTTTTGACAAAAAGATCCCAGGAATATCCGTTATGCTGATTTCGGTGATTTTGCCCTAAAAACAGGTTTTTAGGGTTCTTGAGGGAGATCAGGTAAATGCTTTCGGGTAGCGGCAGTGGCATAGGATTTTGTGCGCGGAAAAAGCAGTGAAAAGGAGTGATTGAACAAGCGCTATTTCTACACACGTTACGATTGTCAGAGTTGCCTTTGGAGGAGAAAAGGCGCGTCGAAATCAAGGCTGGCCGATGTAACACTCTATCTTGCGACAGTGTAGCACGGAAGAAAAAAGCAAGGAAGCGGCAAAAGAGACGCAAGGGTGGAACATGGGAAGTGGGACTGGTTTGCGAGAAACTTACAAGGTTTTGGTGTAGCATCCCAATCTGTGCAATGGAGGTGGTGTCAGGTATGCTCGAAGGGATGTCAGGGAAATATGGTGGCTGTGGTCCCTGGTCGCTGGGATGGATTTTTGCGAGGATAGGATTCGTAGAAGAATGTGGCAACGGAATTCGGTGGCATTTAAACTCGAGGCTTCTCAAGAACTCTGTCCGAGAACTCTCGAGCAGAGCATCAAAGCTTTGGAAGTTTGCCATGGCCTTTGGATCGCGTCAGTACGCGGCTTTTGCGTTGCTCCTCTCGCTCGCCATCCAAGCTGCTGCTCGGCAGTCGTATCAGCAAGCTTGCCGCGAGTCGAATGCCGGCGATCCAGAGTTTTGCATAAGCACTCTGGCCAAGTATGGTTTGGAGGGGATGGATGTTGCGAGGGGCGCTCCAGGCCGGTTCGAGCTCGTCTCCTCCGCTCTCAGGGCTTCTCTCGATGGTGTACACGAGGAGATTCAGATGTGCCAGAGCTACGGAGGAGGGACGACTACTTCCAGTGCTCTTACTTCCTCCAACGACGGTGAATTGGCCAGCAGTAAGTTCCGCAAGGTGGCCATAGACGACTGCGTGGAGCTGCTCACTGGTGCGTCGGAGATGATCGGAGACTCCCTGGGGAGCTCTCTCAGGAACGCCAGCACCTCGAGGCTCAACGACGTTCATACGTGGGTCAGCTCGGCCCTCGCGTACCAGACGACATGCTTGGACGGCTTGAGCCAGATCTCTCCCGGGCAGGAGGTGGTATTTCAGCTGAGCCAAGAAGGAAGTAAAGTTGGGAGGAGGATAAGCACTGCACTCGCGTTTATAGCAACTTTGCAATCGATCTCGCCGACCAGCGGCACAATTAACGACGTTAGCTGGGTGCCAGAGCTTCTAAAAAAGAAACACAAGAAGGCCGTCACTGCGAATGTGATCGTTGCTCAGGACGGAAGTGGACGATACTCGACTATCAAGCAGGCCGTGGAGGCTGCTCCCAGCAAGAGTGGCAGTACCTACGTGATTTACATCAAGGCCGGGACTTACAGGGAGACAGTTTCGGTGCCAAAATCCAAGACCAATCTCATGTTTGTTGGCGATGGGATTGGGAAGACCATCATCACGGGCTCCAAAAGCGTTAGCGATGGAGTCACGACATTCAGGACATCTACTGTCGGTCAGTATCGATGTTTTTCCTTTCTCGCTTTTGTTTGGTAGGACACTACACAAGTTGGTTCTTTTCAGAGATAAACGCGAGAGGATTCCTTGCCAGAGACTTGACAATCCGAAACACTGCCGGGGCCGCCAAGCACCAAGCAGTGGCTCTTCGCGTCAGCGCTGACAAGGTCGCGTTTTACAAGTGCTCCTTCGAGGGCTACCAGGACACACTCTACACTCACGTCGCGCGCCAGTTCTATCGCGAGTGTATCGTCTACGGAACCGTCGACTTCATCTTTGGCGACGCCGCGGCCGTGTTCCAGAGCTGCACGCTTCTGGCTCGCAAGCCGATGGCGAAGCAGAAGAACACGATCACCGCCCAGGGACGCACGGATCCAAACCAAAACACCGGCCTCAGCTTCCAGGACTGTAGCGTTGACGGCACTCAGGATCTCAAGGGCAGTGGAACTCCAACTTATCTAGGCCGGCCATGGAAGAAGTATTCCAGGACAGTGTTCTTGCGGTGCTACATGGGGAGCGTGGTGAATCCGGCCGGGTGGCTCGAGTGGGATGGAAGTTTTGCGCTCAAGACGCTCTACTATGCCGAGTATCAGAGCAAAGGGCCGGGATCTGGGACCGGGAATAGAGTTGGCTGGTCGTCACAGATGAGCTCGTCTGTGGTGGCTAATAAATTCACTGCTGGAAGCTTCATCTCTGGGTCGGATTGGCTTGGACAGACTAGTTTTCCCTACTCGCTTGGGATATAGAAAATCAGGTACGTCATAGTTCTACGTGATAGTGTTCCAGTGTGAATTGACGGTTGACTTTTAAACAAATAAATTACGACTGCTTCAAGAAGTCAATGAAAGTCAAATAAAGTCAATGAAAGTGTTGACTTTGCAGAAAAAGCACTGGGATCGGAGCTTGAATTCTTCCAGGGATGAAGTTACATCCTCCCCACTGGACTTATACAGCGTGACTGTAACTGAGACAAGAGCTCCTACCTTTGAAAGTAACAAAAGTAGCCGAATCAAAACAAAATACAGATGGAGAGATCTCGATCGTTGTACAATTGGATCTACTTACGTTACGGCCCAAGCCGATGGAATGAAGCAATCTGTCACTTCATGAAATCGAAGTGGGTACCATAACGGAAACGTTTGTGAAACGAAAGCATTTGGAGTTCTAGCAGTTGCTCCAAATGCCGGACATTAACAACTTTCAATCAAAGAACCTCGTCTTTATTTGCTAAAAGTCTACCGGAGGAACTCCGCGATAGCTCAATGGAAAAGGGCAGAATAAGTTAATGGATGGGGGCATTGCGAGAATCGAACTCGCGGCCTCTCGCACCCAAAGCGAGAATCATACCACTAGACCAAATGCCCATTACATTCGTGATAAGTTGGGTATGTACCACCTCGGAGCTTGCACGAGCCAATTTCACAATTTGGTAGACTAAAACTGGATTTATTTTCCTCGACCGGTGGGCGGAAGCGGAGACAATTCTCCTGAAAGGCATCTGTACCAAAAGCAAACAAGAGATCCGGAGCTACACTCCATCGTTGTACATCAGCAAGGTGACATGGCTTGGAGAGGATCTCAAAATCTTGAGATTCCACTTTTCCGTACATTTGGATCTACTTGCGTTAAAGAAATGGGAAGCTGTTCAAAGGAATGAACCGGCCAGTCGCTTCATAAGTTGCAGAATCCGAAGTGCATGCTCGAGAACGGAGGTACTATAGAGACTGTCAACCAGCTCAGCACCAGACGCAGCTCGTAACATGATATCAGCACCAGTGATTATCGACCTTTTTTTTTTTCTAGCTTGTGACGTGCGCCAAGTGGAACACTTGACAGAAACAGAGACTGATTGGTTTCGTGAATTTGGATTTGACAATCAAAGAAGGTATAAACATCTACCTCATCACCCGGAGGAACCCCTAGAGCACACCCGAGACACGAAGAGAAAAGGCGAGACGTTCGATCAGGGTGGCGTAAGTGGAAACATCCGGTTGTGTCCAATAAGAAGTAGCGAAGAAGAAACATCTGGGGCCATTGTTGGGCAAAGCTAGAGAACATGAAAACATAAGTGTATGACCAATGAATAAAAGAACACTGACCTGAAGTTGATCACTTTGGCTGCGAGGTTTTTTCATACATTGCATAAGCTCGCAGCATTCCTCAGATTCCTTTGCTGCGATTTTGAAGAAATCTTGCTAAGGGCTGGAAAATGTGTTTTTTTAATATGTTTGTGTGTTATTTTTGTCTTATCTAATAAATGTAATTGATATTTACTTCATCAATTACTAGCACCTTTCTTTTTATGTTCAAATAAATTACAAACTTTAATTAAAAATATATTCAAGTTTCTCCTTTACCTAGGAGTGTTCAATGTGGAGAACCCTTGGAGTACGCTCTGGGTTCTCAAACCCCTCGAGGAGCTGTCATAAACACAATTCCACCATGCCAGCAGCAGCAGCACGGAGAATGGATGGAAGGCTCATAGCTCAGGAAATCAAGGATGATATCGCAGAGACGATAAGAACTGGCGGCGCCGAGGTGGGTTTCGCGAGGCCTGGATTGGCGGTGCTTCAGGTGGGAGATAGCCCTCAATCGCAAGCTTACATTCATAACTTACGAACAGCGTGCACAGAAGTTGGAATCAAATCCTTCGCTTCGCAGCTGCCCGAAACAGCGACGCTCCAGGCGATCATACAGGCGCTTCGAACGTTCAATGGAGACGAGAGCGTTCATGGCATCGTCGTCCAGCTCCCACTGCCAAAGGTAAGAAATCACCCACGACTTGCCTCTTCATCGTTACTTGCCTCACTGTTTCAGAAGATCCGGCCGGAAACCGTGCTCCAAGAGATAAGTCTCGAGAAAGATGTGGATGGCCTCCATCCCCTCAACTTGGCTAAGCTGGCTCTCGATGATTTCCAGCCAAGTTTCGTGCCATGCACCTCGCGAGCTTGCCTGGAGCTTCTTACTCGATACAAGTTCCAAGTCGAGAGGAGGAAAGTGGTGGTCATTGGTTGTAGCAACGTCGTCGGCCTTCCCACGGCGCTACTCCTCCAGAGACACAATGCCACTGTCACAATCGTGGATAAGCACACGCCAAAACCAGCAGAGATTGCTCGGACTGCTGATATCCTGGTTGCTGCCACAGGAAACGCAAATCTTGTGAGAAGAAACTGGATCAAACCCGGAGCTGTCGTTATAGACATAGGAATGAACCAAGTAAAGGTGAAGGTGTCCTCTTCTTACTTGGCTTGTAGAGCTTGACTTTTTATCTCCAGGATCCTAGCTCGGAAGAAGGATTCCGATTCGTAGGAGACGTTTGTTACGAGGAGGCTGAGAAAGTAGCGACCGCGATCACGCCGGTTCCTGGCGGAGTCGGCCCGATCACCATTGCAATGGTGCTCTCAAACACACTCCTTGCAGCGCAGCGTAGAGACCATGCAAAGAGAAAACCTCTATAAAACATCAAAAGTATCAGGAACTAAAGCTCCATGTATCGGACGTAAAAAGGAAGAACAAAAAAAATCATATACTCAAGAACGCTCGGTTTCATGTCACGTTGAGAGATGATCCGTTGTCCGCTGCTGTCAATGCGAGTATAAGCGTCGCAGCAGCGGGAGCCCTGTTACATTACAAGCGTAAGTTGTAAGTAAGAAGCTTGAAAAAGAAAATTTGAGCAACACTCACCATGTTTCCGGGGTCTGGTACATCGCTGCCGAAGTTCCAAAACATGTCGTTAGCATGTCTGTGCAGATCACTCCTGGATTAAGAGCCACAGCTGCTATTCCAGGAGGTAGCTCTTTAGCCAGCGAGCGAGTAAGTCCTTCCATCGCCCACTTGGATGCACAGTATGGAGATACCTGTGACAAAAGCTCGATCTTAGCAAGAGAAAAGAAGAAAAATCGCTCGGGAGAGCTTATACCTCGGCAGCTGCTGATCGACCCCATCCAGATGAGAAGTTTACAATCACTCCTTGCTTCTTGGACATCATGTGAGGCACGAAATGGCGGAGGCAATTCGCAGGACCTTTGATATTGACATCGATGACGTTGTCAAATTCTTCCCTGGCAACCTCCCACAGTTTCCCATTGCTGTTGATCACACCTGCATTATTAACTGGTATGCAACGCTGCAATGAGAAAATCATGCTTCCTTTCAGGAAGAGACGAAAGAAGAAAGAAGAAAAAAGAAGGGAAATTTGTGTTCTTACCAAGAATATCGGGAGCTCCTTTCAGCTCGATCACAGCTCTAGCAAACTCCTGGACGTTGCTATCTGAAGCCTATAACGTCCAGAAAACAAGAAAGAAAAAACTCGTCAAGAACATAGACAGAAAAGAAAAGAGAAAGACTTACAACGTCCACAGCTCTAAGAATGTGCTTGCTATCGCCCAGTTGATTCTGCAAAGAGGTGAGCTTCTCCTCGTCACGCCCACACCCTATAATCGTGTGACCCCTGGAAGCAATCTCCAGCGCCAGAGCTCGCCCGAGTCCTCTCGTCACGCCAGTGATCAACACTGTCCGCGCTGTGCAATCGATCGAGCAAACCATCAATGCCTGGAGAGGAAAGAACGATCAAAAGAGCACCGGCTTGAGGAGCTCCCGCCGCACCTGCAGGCGTCCCGGGGCTCACCAGCATCGCCGTGTTCTTCGACATGAGCCCTAACCCTAAAAAACACTTTGCCCTAAAAACTCTTAAACCTTAGACCCTTAAAACCCTAAGAAAGAGAAGAAGCGCACAATGCCAGGGTCTTTGGCAGCCAGCCGAGCAGCCAGCCAAGCCACCCGGGTAAAAAATAGTCAGAATTTACGGCCCGCCATTTTTTTTACACTGGCATGTTCTTACAATCATTGACTGCGCCACCCCCCTTGCTCCTTTGCAATGCCGCCCCAGAGAAAGACCAGATGTTTTTTTCAAAGATCTCGAGACCGGACGGGGCGCTGTAAGGCCGAGTAAACAACTTAGGACCGCCAACTTTGTATGAAAAAAATTGGAAAGGGGTTTTCACATGTGCCAAGTTGAGGCCCAAAAGAGGGATCCTGGGGTTTTAACTTTTTACCAGGGAGTGTTTCTCTATTCGTGCAAAGGCCAATATGCATTGATGCCCAAGATCGTGCATGTCTCTTTTTGATGGCGAGGGGGCCAGAGAGGAGCCCTAATTAGTGGAAAGGTTTTTAACCTTATCAGATCGAGACGTATCCGCCCTGCCGCTAACAAATTTCCCACTCCAAGGACGCCTTTAAGGCCCCCCTCCGCGCAGCGAGCGAGGAGTAACAGAGAACTTACAGCGATCAGATATAAAAGAATCGCAACAATCACCCTGTGATGGGAACCCTCTGAGTAAAGAATGGAGATTCACCCCCACTGGCTTAATTGTTTTAATCCTTGCTGGGAGGGGGATTTAACTATCCCGGTCAATCGCCCAGTTAGCAGTCCAAGGTGGAAGAATGCCCGACAAGAAATCTAACCGAGAACAAACCTCATCTCCCCTTTTTTCCTTGTTAAATCAAATCCCCGCCCCTTGCAAAAGTCTCCACATTATAATCTTTTTGGCTTGGCTTGGCATGGCAGGCACCCACAAAAGAAGCGCTGTCTCTTTCGCATTACAGTATACCCCTCCTTCTCTATCAGACCTAAAATTAAATGGTGGCGAGCAAGAATTTCTTCCACCCGCCCTGCGCGCTTGCTTGCTTGCCAGCCCGGCCAGCATTTGCTCGCCCTGAACTCGATCCCGTGACCGGGTCATGTAGTTTGTCGCTGTCACCCAACTTACAGTGTTTAAACCCCCTCCTCCTTTTTACCTTTGCTCCTCCCTGGGCACAATAAAGCTGGAGATGGGGGAATCTTGGAGCGTATAATATTAGCGGGGTCTCCAAAAGCAGCAAAAAAAAGCCCGTAAACCCAAAACCTTTGAGTCGTGATTTGTCTCCCCATGTGAGTAGCAACAGCAAATCCCCGCCCGGGTTTGGCGGGAATCGACCCCGCGGAGTGTCAAGAGATTCCGGGAATCAAACCCGAGAAGCCCAGATATTCTCTCGCATCAAAAGCTTGTGTGTGTATTGTGGTACGTGGAGGTTTCGATCACGACGACGAGCAACGCCTCCCACACTTACACACAGCTCACCACCACACTGGTTGGAAGTGTTTGGTGTAAAATCTGTGAAGAAACACCAAGAAACACGTGGTAATAGTAAAATCGCCAAGGGAAAATAACATCCGTGACTTACAATTGGAAGAACCCTTTTGGACTGGCGCTCACAAACTCTTTTCACCAGCTGGGTGAATATCCCCTCAAGGCTAGTAGCGATACAAATATCTCGCCAGTATTCTATACACCAAGGGTAAATAACAAACTAGCTAACAGAGGGAGTGAGACCTTTCCAGCGCAGGCAAACAGGTAAAAAAACAAAAGATCACAGGAGCCAGGTAAGTAGCCTGGTCAAACTTGACCACCCACACATATGGTGACAGGTGTCGCCAGCCCAAATGGCCGAGCCGCTAGCAGTCAGAGGCGCAGGGGGTTTAAATAGGGCATTCTTTCCGCTAAAACAGTAAACAGTAAAAAAATGGTGGCTAACAGCTAAACGGAAAACGGAAAGAGTGGCCGTGTTATGATGGCCACCCGCTAAAATCTATCATGGAGATTCACATTCCCGCTATACATAATACATTCTTGTATTTAGCTTCGTCCCCTAATGTGGCAATTAATTAGGTGACTAATTGATGCGGGTGTTTGTTTTTGGTTCTGGAACGTTCGCCCTCTCGCGCGGCGCGAGCCATGTCACCGTCTATACGGTACGGCCGCGTGCCTATTACGGTCCTCGCATGGTGAAAACCCATAATTCCCCTTACTATTTTCAACTTTTACACCGTAGAGCCGAGTGGTGTGGCATTGGCCAGTGGCAATATACGTAGTAGTAGTGGCAGGTATAGTAACAGGGGAGTAAAAACTACGCAAAATCTCATTATCGCAATCTACATTTTCCGAAAATGTGGCGGACGTGAAATTGCCGCTCAAATTCAGTTCACTCGTCTCAAAGTCTTCCATTTGTTTTGTAGAGAGGCCTTTTTTTTGCTTTGTGTGAGAGCTCTTTAGGTGTGAGAGCTCTTTAGGCCTAGAGTGTATTCTTTGAGGGCGAGAGTGAGAGAGAGATCGAGGGCGAGAGAGAGAGAGAGAGTGAAGCGCTGGCTATGGCGGACCGAGGCGGCGAATCGCCTCCATCGCGGCGCCTATGAATCGATCCGCCGATCTTTCATCGCGCCAGCAGCGAAATATCGCGATTGCCGCTTGCCCGATCTTTCCTCGGCGCTGCGCCATGGCGATCCAATAATCAGGGCGCGAGGTCGCGGCAAGGCGGTGCGCTATCGATGGATTTTGGCGATGTGCTGTTTTGCAACGAGGAGATTCTCGGCAGCCCTTGCGAGGGCAACAATGCCGCTGTGGATTTCTCCGGCGACAACACATCGGATGAGCCAGGGCTCCTGCATTTCGATGATGCCGTCCCCTTGTCGAGCATCGTCCAGCGCGAGTCCGGCCATCTCCCCGACGCGGGATATTTCGCGGTCCTGAGGTCCGAGGATGTGATCTCTTCCGCTAGATCCAATGCCGTGTATTGGATGATGAAGGTGGAGCTTTCTTTCTTGCCGATTCATCCATCTCTTATGTTTGTTTCCTTGGATTTGATGCAGGTTCGCAATGTCTATAGCTTTAGCCCTCTCACGATAGCGCTTGCTGTCAACTATTTCGATAGATATCTCTCCAAGCAGCTATTGAGGGTAAGCACTGCCGGATCCATGCTCTTCTACATTCCTTTTTTGCTCATGGTGGTAACTTTACAGACTTGGAAGGCATGGATGATTGAGCTCTTGACGGTGGCCTGTTTATCTCTTGCTGCTAAGATGGAAGAGCCCGATGTTCCAATGCTGCAAGATTTACAGGTGCAATGCCTGCCATGCCCCTCCCTTGCAATCTTGGCGATGTCTTGATTTTGGTAGATTGATCTGGGTTGAACTCGCAGATTGAAGGCCTAGACCATATCTTTGAGTCGAAAACAATCCAGAGAATGGAAATTGCCGTCATGAAATTGCTGGGCTGGAGGATGGGCTCTGTAACACCGTTCTCCTACATCGAGGGATTGCTCCAAAACCTGGATGTGAGCCGCAACATGAAGCTGTCGCTGTTGAATCGCACCAGTGAAGTGCTGGTGAAGACGCTGCCAGGTGAGCAAAACAGTCTCTTTTGCCACTATAGTTTCGGGTGAGCATATATATCTAAACTTCGATGTTTTGCAGAGATGGATTTTCTCGCGTTTCCACCCTCGGTGGTCTCACTCGCAGCCATGAGCTGTGCACTGGAAGAGCTGCTCCCTTTGCGGGCCGAAGCATTGAAGGGGAGCCTAGCCAAAATTCTCCCAACACCGCAGGTAAAGTCGCATTTTTTTAAGTGAAAGGTTTTTTTTGAGGTGTGACATTTATTGGTTTTGGTCAGGATCAACTTCGTCGATGTTATAGGTTGATGGAGGAGTTGGTGGTGGATCCGCTGTGCCCGCTTCTCTCCGTGAGTCAGGTTCTGGAAAACCGCAAGGCGTCGCCGAGCCCATACAGCAACGGCGAGGTCTCGCAGACGGGTGAGAGCTACCCGGATTGGGACGAATCCGGGAAAGCGCAGCATGCGTGCTCAAAGTCCGTGAAGCGGAAGCTGGACGAGTTTTTAAAGGCAGAGGGGTGACGGGGCACAGCAGGGCGAAAGGATTTGGCTCCCATTTTGCAGCGGAGGATTGTAGAAGGAAGCAGGACGTCCGGCGATGAGGAATTTAGATCACCCGAGTCTCCTGGGATTGCTGGACGGTAGAACATCTTCCTGTTTTTTTCCATCATGCTCGGGGTGTTCTGTGGTCCAACACTGCCCCTCTGCAACTTCTCAAGGAGAGACGAGGGGGTGGTGATATAGCAGACAGGCAACGAGGCAAATTTGCGGCAATGTACATTCAGTATGATATAGTCTGGAGTTAGGCGATGGTTTTTGGAGCAGGGCTTTGGTTTTCACACAGGGAGAGACACACAACACACAAACACAGATACAGAGACAAAAGACAACACACATTCCACCACTACGGTTTTCGTCTTTTCAAGGGCGGGCTTTTTTCTCCTCGGGGGCGGAGGATTTGGTCAGTATCGGAATGCTCGCTCCTCAGAAGTTTAAAGTTGACAACGGCGAGGAGGGAGTTATGGTATGTAAACTATCTATCAGCTAGAGCTACAACTACTACTACTACTACTGCTGCTGCTACTAAGTGAGGTGGGATTTGCTACGCAAAGAGATGTCAACGAGCCAGTTGAGGGGTCCAGTGGCCGTGAAGATTGTCCCCGTTCCTTGGCCTTTATTGTTATGGTAGAGTGGCTTGTACCGTGAACCGTCGAAAAAGGAGCTGCACTTGGAGGTGGGCTTTGATGGTTCTTTGATTGTGAAGAAAGAATTCACCCGAAGGGGTATAATCCATCCACCAGAGCGGGCTCTTGTTTGGTGTCCGGCCGCGGTCCATCCATCGTATCCTACCGTATCCTCGTTTGGTCGTAGGCTACCACCCTTCCTTTTCTTCGTTGCTCTTAACTTTTGTTTGCGCGTGTTTGTTGCTTTCGTTTTGTTTCAGGTTAGTTTTCAGGTGGATTGTGAAGACGAGAGTTTAAACTCTTTGGAGCCTGGCTGGATGGCGCTTGCTCGCTCGACCAAGGAAAAGCAACAGAGGTTTCATTCTTTTTGTTTTCAATCTGGCAGTTATTAATTCCCGTGCTGTTGCTGCCGCTGTTGCTGCTGCTGCTGCTGCTGCTTACAGCGTTGTGCATCCAATCTGGAATGGAATCGAGGCGTGCTGCTGCGACTGCCGACTGCTTGCTGGCTGCCGGTGGCCCTCTCTCACTCAGATCCAGATCTTACTTTTTATAAGCTCGCCACCACAGCAATCTTTTGAGTGTGTGCTAAGACGAAAGGACGACGGACGGGGGTAAGTGTACATTCACACTCATATATTTGTTTCTGCTTTGTACCGCTTGCTAGCTAGGAGCACATTATTGCATCGCATGCCATCGTCTTCTTTTTTCTATTAAGCTGCTTACTTCTCTCTCGCAGTGCTTAACTCATCGTCAAATCTGTGTTTCCTCCAAGCGTGAACAGGAGGCGTAAGATTTGCAAAAACTCCAGAGTATCTCGCAGTCCACCCAGTCGCTCGCTCGCTCGATCGCTTCGATCCATCTTTGTGCCGCACTCCACTCCAAACTCCCACCCCGCTCACTCTCACCCCTCCACTCCACACAGCACAGGCCGCTCCTCCGTTCAGAAGGCACAGATGGTGTGAGCGACTGACATAAGGAGGGTGTGGAAATGGCAGGACTGCCACAATCCAGAGGCGTTTATAAGCGTGAAGTATAGAGAGAGGCAGCAGCAGGGGGGAGAGCAGCCAGCCAGCAACTGTAGCTACAGCAACAGCAGCACAAACAAGCAGGCGGGCCTCTCTCTCTCTCTCTCCTTTTTTTTCTCCACTCTCTTTTTAACAACTGTGAATGGATAGCTAGGAACTGACGTTCTACACGATGGGAAATTTAGAGCTGGCTGTGGACTGCGCCGGTCCGGCCCGGCTCGGCTCCACACTCGCGTACCCCGGGTTTGGTCCTTTCTCGTTGTTTGTTTCTCGCTGTTTACTTCCCCCTCTCTTTTTATTTTTTTTTGCTTATCGCTTTCTTCCAGTGACGGGAGATCACAGCAACAAGAAGGAAACAACAACAAGGGGCAGCAGCACGCAAGTACCTATGTTTGGAACTTTGGATCTTTGGATAGAGGTGAGTGACAATCTTTTATTGCTGGACAAGAGGGTCTCTGGGAAAGGGTTTAGAAAAGATATATGTTTTTTTGTTTGGCCTGAGCGTTGCTTGCTTGCGGCTGGGGTATCATTGACAAGTGAGGCGAGGAGGAGACTTGGACCAGTTCCTTGTTTTCCTTTCTCGTGATTTTAATGCTGCTGGGTCTCTGCTTGCAAGTCGAGAACCCGAGGAGGAACACAGCTTCGATTGCCGCGTCGAAACTAAACTTGATAAATTGGATGGGAAGATGAATCGTCTTTCGCGGCGAGAGTCCATCATTCGCTTTAAATTTGAAAAGATTCCAAGGAAATATGCCTAGCATTCAAATAGTAGGGTTTTGCCACGTGGAGGGCGGACAAGCGTGGCAAGCTCACAAGCTAAAGACTAGTCTTTGTTGCTATGTATGTTACAACCAATCAAAACCAAGTGCCAAGAACACGATCGATCCACACAAACTCTTCTCTAATGTACACAGATATGCTCGTCTATGAATCTTTGTCTCGATGAATGCGTGCCTCCAAGAATTTTTTTCGTTTTTTTTGTGGTTTTCTTGCCCTCTGCTACTGGGACGATCGCTTCTTCTTTGAAGCAGCATCGCCGTCGCCACCGCCACCGCCACCGCCACCGCCATCGTCCGGCTTACTCCTCTTTCTCGAAGCGTTGCTCTCGCCCTCGGACGAACAGGCTCTCAAGGTGTCGAGAAGTAGTACCTGGCTTGAGGACGACACTGGACAGATTGGATCCACAAGCACGTCCTCCACAACCCCGCAGCACTTGTCAAAGCTAGCCTGTGATCATCGATAGCAACCAAGATCAAATACCAAAGCGCCACCACCAACGTTTACCTCTTCCACGAGTAGCATCCCCAGAAGAAGTTGCTTCAAAGCTTGAGCCTGCAATGGGACAGTCTCTTGAAGAGCACAGACCGTGGCCGCCACCGCCACGACCGACGCAGAGAAATCGAGGAAAACAATCTCTGCCACCCACAAACCAAGCGGTATTTCACAAACGAACAAAACAAGTGGAAGCTTGCCTGCTAGAGTCCCCAGGAGAAGCTCGTTGATTCTATTCCACGCCAGTAGCTTCAAGTGTTGCTGGAGCTCTATGCTGCGCAACAATCCCCCCACGAAGGAGAAGGCCGTGATCGAGTTCAGTCTCCACTCCAGCAACTTCATCACCGACACCTCCATTCTCTGGATCGTCACGCTCTCGAAAAGGTGCTCCAGGCCCTCAATCTGACCAAGAGCAATCAACGGATCGTCCCGGATCGAAGCAACCAATCGCTGCCAACTTACCTGTAAATCCTGGAGCAGCGGCACGAAAGTCTCCTCCATTTTCGCCGCTAGAGATAAGCATGCAATGGATAGCAACTCGATCATCCAAGCTTTCCAAACCTGTAAGAAAAGCTTACAAACGGACCCCCAAAAACAAAACAAAAAAACTCGCTCGATCGATCGAGAGAACCTTGTGTCGGAGCTCCTTGGCAAGATATCTGTCCAAGTAGCTCACCGAGAGCGCCACCGTCGCGGGGCTAAACCCATACACGCCACGAACCTAGACGAAAGAAGAAAAAGATCAAGAAAACGGGGCATCGGCTAAGAAATCTCGATCGATCGCAAGAAAGAATCCATACCTTGATCATCCAATCCACGGCATTGGATCTGGCCGCGGAGACGAGCGGCTGGGACTCGAGACTGGAGCGATATTGGGGGCCGGGAGAATGCGCGACCTCCCGGCTCGCAAGATTCCTGAGAGCTTGCTCCTCGCCGTGGCGATCCATGTCGATCGCGCGGCACAGGAGATGGGGAGCCGCCGGGGGCCAGGCGCGGCCGCTGCTGCTGCAAGGGCTGGAGCTGCCGCTGGCGCAGCTGCCGATGTCCTCATTGCACTCGAGGAGGAGGAGATCGTCATCGCCGTCGGCAGCGATGGCCATTCTTCTTGATCGGCGCTGCTCACATCCTGGATTTGCCCTGGCTCTCCTTCTTCTTCTTCGTCAAGCCCAAGCAAGAGAGAGAAGAGAGAGAGAGAGAGAGAGAGAAGCGAGCGAGTAAAATCAATGAGCGCGATTGAGCCCCAAATTTCACGTCCAAATCGAAATAAAACTCGCTCATAATTCCCGGAAATACGAGGCCAGCTACTGTATCGCTCCCTGTACTTGGTATTTTTCTTCCCCTCCATGATGATTGGTTTGATTTTCATCCGCCAAGGTGTCCACCTTTATTTGAATCCATGGGATCAAACAATCATAACTTCAATATGCCTCCAATCTTTTCCAATCACACACTAAACCTTTGCGTGATCGGACCTTCCATCGATCGATCAACTCAATCGATTAGAAAATGAAAGTTTTTCCTTGACCAGAAACTTCGATCAAAGGTCAAGGTGAAATTGTTTGCCACTGTTTTTTCACTTTGGCCTTTGGTTCTTGGCGAATCCAACAAGTTGGCTGGATTTGGAGAAGGGTGACAATACACACACACACACACACACAGAGCAAAAACACTGACTGGGGCCTTTTGTCCAAATTGGCTGGGCTGGGTTTTTGGC
Source organism: Selaginella moellendorffii (assembly GCF_000143415.4). NCBI lineage: Eukaryota > Viridiplantae > Streptophyta > Lycopodiopsida > Selaginellales > Selaginellaceae > Selaginella > Selaginella moellendorffii. The sequence continues at coordinate 844,519 of NW_003314308.1, forward strand.
AGGCCAGGCCGGGGAGATGCCAAACAATGGCAAGCTTCCAAACTCGCCCACGTCAGCTCGCCACGTCCGCGCCAGCGCAGCCCTAGCCTCCCACGTCAGCTGCCCCAACAAAGATTGACACAAGGGATTGTTTATCCCTCTAAATATGCCAGATCGAAACGCCATCTTGACAAACAAGGGAAACAGCCAACACCAGCCGTGGATCTGGGCTCCTCAAAATCTGGCTGCCAACTTTCTCCAAAAGTAAATCGAAAGTTTCGAGGTTAAAGGTAAAGATTGAGCAAAATATGAAGAGAAAAAGGTAAATAAAGATTTATGAAATGCATTTTTTTCTAGTTCTTGTTCTTGCTGTTCCCTTGAGATGGATCGAGTTTGTCCGGCCTTGAATCTGTAGCCATGCTGTCTCGCGAGGCGCACCGGATCCACGCCATGCACACGTGAAATCTCAAAATTAGGCTTACAATCTCATCCGAACACTGCCCCAGAAGGAATCATCCTACACCTCGGGAAGGAGCTTCACATCCTCGTTCATGGTCCGGCTATGGTTCTTTACCTTCCTCTCAGCCGATGATGGGCTGTGCTCTTCTCCACAGACATCGAGCAAGGCGGCTATGGCAGGATCGCGTACGTGTGGAAGAACTTCGGCATCGATTATGTGTCATGGGCTCGGCGGCCAGGGCTGGACACTTCCAATCGAGTACGAGTTCCCGGTAGCATCAAGCTCGCCTGGCCTCAGCGGCCAGCGCTGGACACTGCCAGCAATCCAGTACGCCTGCTCGGTGATCCTGATCCCGACTGGGGGAACTGCTGGCCCTTTCGATCCAGCATCATCGGGGGAGCTGATGAGGCAGTTGGCTCCATCATCGGCCGCAGCGCCACGCTCGTCTCGCCCAGCGGCCGCTACAAGGCGAGGATGCAGCGCGACTGCAACTTTGTGCTCTACGACACTTACCGCGACACGAACAAGGTGGTGTGGGCGAGCGACACCTTCGGCAAGGGCACTGAATGCTCCCTCATCCTGCAAATCGACGCAAATCTGGTGCTCCTCGACGCTAAGGGGACGATCTTGTTCGTGTCGGGCGCATTCTGCGACAGTTGCGCCCTCACCGCCGCGCTCTCCGTCACGGACGGGGGCTACATCGTCATCTGGGAGACCGACTACCAAACCGAGCTCTGGCGCAAGCCATAGCCCTAACCCTAATTTCCATACCAGGAATATTCGCAAGCTACCAAGAATATTCGTTGGGCGTTTTGGTGCATTTGGCCCTGAGCTTCTCCCAACCGCCTCGTCGTGCTCCCTGGCTACCTCGTTTGCGAGGCATGGTTCTTGCCTAAAAGCCCCTTCTTGGCGCCCTCGATTTCGTCCTTGAGCATTGCCTTGGCGTCATCCAGGACGCTCCGCCCCTCGCCCTCATCGTCACCTGCGCTGCCAGATTTTGCTTTCTCTGCCTGCTCGTATTTCTCGTTGAGGCCTGCTGCATGGCGTCCAGGGGCATTCCAACCTCAAACAGCTCGAAGAAATGACAGTGGATTTGGTGCATCAGTCTGCGGTCTCGGAAGAGCTGGTGATAGCCATTGACGTTGTCAACAAAGTTCTAGAAGAAACGACACTTGACGTGCCCGCGAAGCCTGTTCCTGTGACTTTGGAAGGGCCCGGGCCCAGCGTCATCCTCCAGAGCCTCCAATTCGACCGATGCAGATAGAACGAGAGAAATGCGTGGAAGAACCAGCTATACCCGTGACGAAGGCAGAAGACAAGTTTGTAGCTCCTGGTGCGAGTGTCGCAAAGCAGCACTGCGAGAGCCCGGCCAAGATCGCCAAGGAGCAGCTGGTTTCGGTCATGAAGGAGCTAAAGTCATGGCTATTGCTGGTGCTTACGGTTGATGGCTATGACATATCATAGGAATTCAAGACCGCAAGGGGTTTGACTCTCGACCACCAGGCTCTCGGCTTTGCGAAGTTGTTGGATCTCATGAAGAAGGTCTGGATGTGGTCCAGATATCATATCCCAGGCCTGGTCTCTGCAGGATATATCCTTCTGGGACGACTGCAAGTCAAGACTAAGGAGAAGGAGAAAGACAAAGACAAGGCCAGGGACAAGTGATATCATGCATCGGTTGAGAGGCTGGCCGTTGTCGTTCATCAGCAGGAGGGGTGTCTGTGATCTAGCATCCATTTACAAGGAATTCAAAGCCGAGTGTAAGTTGAAGCTAGAGGCTAATGAGCAAGGCTTCTCTAGTATGAGTAAGTTAGAGCAGTTTTCCAATATTGTCTACAGTATGCCTGTAAATATGGTTTTTTGTTTATAATTAGTTACAAAACTATGTGGTTGTGTCTGCAAAAAATAATCTATATGTCACTTTTGTGTTTTAGGAATGGTTTTGGACCATGACAGAAGTGGTTTTGCACATAGTTTGTTTACTAGTTTCTAGTATGATATATGTCTTATTTGGTGATCACTCTAAGAGTGGTTTCTAGTGTGGTTTCTTGGAGCAATTTAGATTTTTTATATCATTCACCAACATAAATATAGTTTTAAAATTATATGTGTGACTAATGGAGAGAGTAGGATTTGGAAGAATTTTTTGGGCTCTATATGCACCTAATTTTTAGCACAATTTATTTTTATATTTGAATACAAATTTGTTAACAATATATTTTGTAAAATATAGTAATGGTTTTAAATACATTTTCCTAGTAACTAATATTCTACCATTATAGGTATTTGTGGAACAAACCTTTTTTAATTGACTAATTTTCTAAACTTCACAAACCATTCAATAATATATGTTAATACTAACTTGATTTTAGTTTTATGGGCATTTGATGTAGAAATATTCTATGGTTATATAGTACTAGTTTACATTAGCAAGAGAAGGCTCTAATTAGAGTGGTAATTGCATTATTTATAGTAGTTACACTATCAAGAAGAGGCACTGGTGATTTGTAAGTGGTGCAATTTGTTCTTAATCCCTTTGTATGAAGTGATTAAAATATTGTACATATGTAATTTCTAGAGGATGAGCTTGTTAAACGTTATGGTGAACTTTATAAACTTGTGATCTAACTTGCCTCAACACTTGATACAATCCTTTCCTAAATGAACTATATATAGTAAGATTGGGAAAATGAACTAACACCAAATCATTTATTTTGTATTCCATTGCTATATGATGATGAGAGTTGTAGCACTAATATTATCTCATTTGTATGCAGCCCAAATATTTAATAGACTTTACTTAAATGAGTGAAAGAATGCTCGTCAAATATTGATCCTAGAAATTAACATTAGTAACTTGTGGTAATCATGAAGGTAAACCCAACTTTTTTTTCACAATATTGGATTATGATTATATAAAAGTTTATATAGTGAAGCAACAATGGAACTTTATACCTTAGTGACATATGCATATAAAAAAGATGGCAAATAACCATCCCAATCTAAATATTAAAAATTTATATACTTTACATTCCGCAAACTTGTGGCAACAGGCCGAGCAATAGAAGTTAAACTCGAGCATGTATCAACAAACATAGATAAACCATTCATCTATGTAGTGCATATGATCATGGGATGATTGGATATATTGTCACCGTGGATTTTTGAAACCTTAGGGGATAAATGGGGATAAAATAGCTGTTAAGAGCTCTCTCATAAAGCAATTGTCTTTTTTTAGTTGGCTTAAGGGGAGAGAAATAGGGTGCATTACATGTACCATAGAATAATCACAAAGTAGAATATAGACCTTCTATGTGTTATATGTCACATGCCATGTATTCAAAGATAGTGGTGTAGAACTCGAGTTTCAAGACCTTGGGCCACTAAATGAAACAACGGAGCCAAACTCTTAAGCATGGAGCCAAGGAACAAAGATACTAGAGCATAGAGTAACTCCTGAGCGTACAACCCAAGAAACAAAAAGATAGGACTACAGAGCGACTTAGAACAATTCTAGAGGATCTAACATCCCAATGCCAAGACTAGCACACAAAACGGAGCCAAACAGAGTTTAGCGATATTTTAACATACTGGTGGCATAATGCGAAAATATAAGTATTTCACCAATTAGCATGATATGGAATTTGGGCTTAGACCCAAGCTGGACGCAAAACAAGGATAAGCATATAAGCGAGAGCTAGACTATGCCTTAGGTTGGTCGGCTATGCCCGACTTACTCACTATCCTTATTATACATTTGGAACCCTCCATAACTCATCCCATGATCACATATGCTACACTCACCCCCCCTTAAAAAATGTCAATGTCCTCATTAACTATTAACTAACAACTTTTATTAAGCCAAAGGGAACTAACACCTCCATTTCCAGACTAAATCTACCAATTCTTCCATTATGTAAACTAGCTATTATATGTGAGGCAACTAGTCATCCACCTATGCCCAATACATACGATTTCAAATTTAGAGGTAGAAATATTATATTTTTAAGTAGCCACTAATCAATAGGAATCGAACCTGTGCCATTTGCTCTGATACCAAATGTAGCACACCTGAATTTGGAGCCGAACTCCAAGGTTGTTGTGCTACAAAGCGAGGGTACAATCCTATGAGCACCAGTTCCCCGTATCTAGCACTTGCACGCAAAATGGTATTAGATGGTGTTTGGCACAATTTTGGTATACCAATGGCCTTACGCAAGAAGGAGGGTACCCCACTGACTAGAGCAGCGTGGAGCTTGGGTTTAAACCCAAATCGGACTTAGAACAAGGAGCGACACAGCCTAGCAGGAGCTAAACTAATATTTTAGGTGGTTGGATATGCATTCCAACCATTATCCCTACTATACATTTGGAACACCCTCCCCCTTTTAGGAACACACGCTTTGGGCTTTCACCCCAAGCTTCTCTTAGTATTAAGAGTTAGTCCTTGGAATTAATTCAAAACTTATTAAATATGGAATGGCATTAGATTGCGAATTTGGATATGGGATAAACACCATTATGTTTAGGCCAATCTCTACATTCCATAAATATGCCAAATTAGCAAATCTAGACACTTTCCATAATTAGCCAATGGAACGAAATAAGACCAATACAAAGGGCATAATAGCGAAGGTGTTTGGTAGACACGGTAAGCTATCATGTAACAATATTGAGAAACTAAACTCAATATCAAAGGGGTTCCCAACACTAGCAAGTGCAAGTCAATGAATGAGTTTTTTTAACTAGGTCAAATATGCTTGACAAATAGTATTTAAGAATTCCGTCCTTATGCTCATCTGGTCAAGTGCACATGCAATGACTAGTTTCTCAACTAGCTTGGGTGGAGACCATAAAAGAAACCAGTAGTATGACCTCCTGCTATCGTGGCAGTAAGGAAAGAGTATCCATAAAGATTGGCCGACAAGTATCTTTTAATACCTGAAGTTAGAGCTTGGGTAGGTTTTGAGCTTATGAGTTCACTAGTTGAGCTCATGAGCTGAGCTCACGGCTTCTCAAACACAAGAAAAACATTGGTTTGTCCTGAACCAACATCTTTTCATTTTTCAAATTTTGATTTAATCTATATTTCCAAGTAAATTCGACCAATAAAATACAAATATAAATATAGATCTGAAAACTAAAATCAATCTAAAAATACTTCTCAAGCTCCGCAACTGTAAGGCTTGCCTGGTGGATGTGATGGTTGATCTTAGGATCTTGGTTTACTTCCTGCATAAAAATGTAATAGATGTGCTTGCAGGCTAAATATACCTTTCCCCTGTTCTCCCTCTGTGTAAAATCTGGATAGGTATAGGATGGATTTTCACAGATTTTGGCAGTGTAGCTTGTACCCTTTGACAACTTAGTCACAACAACAAACTCTTTAACCACAGTTGGACCTTGAATTCAACTATAGCTATAGTCAAGTTGCATTGCAACCTATAGAAGAAATGGGTATAATGTAAACTGGCATGGAATCCTTAAAAAATGAAAAGCCACTTACTTGTGATCATAGACATGGGCTCACATAGTTGACCAGCCTGAAACTCGTTCCATGTGGTCAAAATGGATCCAGGAATTAGCCAAGTCCCCATCTCCATCCATATCCATTTGTTGTACAAAGTCCACACCAGAAGCAAGACCAAGGGTAAACATCTTAAAGATGAAAGGGTGTTGATTGTTCAAAGTCACTTGGCCAACAAACAAACTCTCATGAATAAACTCATAGGGACATTGCCTCTTTAGCTCCAAAATCCAGATTGAAGCTTTCCATCTCACCTTTCTCACATCTAGTTCTTTATTCTACCAAAAAAAAGAGTGTTATTAGTGATAAAGTAGATTTAAGTATTAATTTTATACCTATTTAAATTTGTCACGGGTTTTATATTTCAAAGTAGGTCCTTCAAGCTATCTCCGTGAACTCATTTTTGGTATCAGATTGTAGCAATGTGTCCACCACATAGTCCTTTAGTATAGACTGTTAAACATACTTTGGAGTTGTAACACTTTTCTTCCCAGCCTCTATAGTAACAGTAGCCTTCAAATTGCAAAAAGAATCACGGCAGATTCCTTCCTCTATTGCATGTTGGTGGTATCCAACATGTTGTGAGACACAAGATCCCTAGACCCCAAAGTGGAGCCGGAAAGGGTGCCATGTGGTAGTGGCCGAAGCGAAAGCCAAATGAGCGTAACACGTTTGGACTAAAAGCTTCGACTTGGAAGGTCGAGAGCGGGAGTGGAACTCCCAACAAAGTGCTTGAGGAGTGAGCATGAGGCGACCAATAAGCAAGGCTCCAAAAAGGGACCTAAAAAGGACTAACACATGACACATGGAAGTGTCCGAGATGGATCCAAGATGGACCCGAGATGGAGTCCGAGATGGACCCGAGTTGGAGTCCGAGATGGACCCGAAGTGGAGTCCGAGATGGACCCGAGATGGAGTCCGAGATGGAGTCCGAGATGGACCCGAAGTGGAGTCCGAGATGGACCCGAGATGGAGTCCCAGATGGACCCAAGATGGAGTCCGAGATGGAGTCCGAGATGGAGTCCAAGATGGAGTCCGAGATGGACCTGAAATGGAGTCTGAGATGAAACCGAGACCAAGATCGAGACCGAGTCCAGTTTGGCCCAGGAAGGCCATACCCAGTGTTAGGTGATGAACTGACCATTGGGAAGTCCAAGACTAGAGTGAATACGGACCGACAAGCGGGGTAGCTTAGTGAAGTGTTCAAGAGCCGGCTTTAGTTCCCCCGGGAGATCGACTGGCCGATGCTCCTAGTCCAAGTGTGGGTGGCACTACCTACTTGGATACCAGGCGTGGCTCAACGGAACTTCGCTCTAAGCCCATGCCTAAAGCACCCAAAGGCGGAAGGTGGGGAGAGTACCCAGGAGGCCCGCATAGGGCCACGGTGTTCCGAAATGCTGTCCCAAAGTCCTAGGCTATGGAAAGGAAGAGCAGTGATCCTCTGGTGTGGTGACCAATGACACAATCATGTGGTGAGGAAGTCCCAGAGGACAGTGGGACTTGGTGGTCGGGCCTGTGGGCCTTGATTTAGTGGCAGTGTTGGTGAACACGGCCATGGACAGAAAAGGATCTTGGTGGGGACTGTTAAAGGGATATTGGGGAAGGCTGTTCCCCATGTCTGTGGGCATCTTAAGGATGCTAAGGAGTGGACCTACGATGGTCACTCATGAACAGATGGCCCAATTTTTGAGAGATGGGACTGCGTTGCAGGTGGTGTTGGACCACCGATGTGACCAAGGTGAATGGGCATGGCCTTAGCGTAACAGGCTAGTATGTCGGTGGTACCTTGGGGTGTCGGTCATGGGATCGGACACGTGGAGCACTTGGACCAAGTGCAAAGGTTGAGTGGCGAGGATGCCATTCATGGGGCTAGCAAGCCCAAGTCCGAAATAGGACTTATGGAGGTTGTGAGTGAGACTCCTCCAAGTGGTCGGAGGTGTGGTTAAATGACTAAAGTAGAATGGAAAAATTAGTTGCTTACAACTTGGTATCAGAGCGGTTCCTTAGTCCGACTTTTATTGGTGGCCAAACATATCACCACTTGTATTGGAATTGGAAGGTCCTAGATATGGACCTATCCTTGAGGAGTAGCATGTCGAGAGGACATGGCTCTCCACTCAAGTTCATGCGTGAACTTGTGCACGATGTGGTGGATGGAAGAGGGCCAGTAAGGGAATGACTTTGGGATCTTGGGAACAGTATAAGGTTTCCTCAGAGAGCTGAGGATGTGATTTAGATGAGCGTTTGATGCAGCAAACGGGCTAACGTAGTTGTGGTAAACAACTATAATTGGGATCATAGGAAAGATGTAGACTCCAAAACAATAAAGGAGTCACAAGATTACCCTCATATAGTTGAGGCTGGTGCTCATAACTTTGAGACTGGAATTGATGACCATGGGAGGTCAAATACAGAAGAGGACACAAGTCCTTGAAGGTGGCTAGGGCTACCTTTAATAAATGCTGGAACAACTCAAGGAGTTGGAGGTGTATTTAAAGATGAGTTGCTATTCTTATCACATGGACAAGTATTCTTAAGGGGCAAAGGTTAGCCCCAAGAAAATCATCAAGTGTCGGAGTAACACTTGCAAAGATGGTCCTTGTGAGTAGGACATGAATACAAGAAGTTGTATTCCAGCGAGTTGACACCTCGAAGACTAAAACCTCGCAGATTGTTGGATTAGCAAAGTCCAAAATGCTGGATGACTCAAGTGGAGTCAAAGAATAGTCTTAAGGGGATTGGTTGAAGCATTTGGACTGAGGTGTATGGTGCCTCATGAGGTATGGAGAGGATCATAAGATCCAAGTATGAGAACAATAGGTATCTCATTGATGGCAAAATGTGCCATACTAAAGTTGTGGGAAAGATGTTCCCAGAAGAAAACAACTTTGGTCCAGAGTTGGGTGCAAATACTATGGTGCGATGCTAACGGATAGTTAGCATGAGGAATAACTATATTAGTCCTGGCAAAGACCTAGACACTAATAAGTAATGTCATAAGGATAGGCTCGTGGGGCCAATGGTGTGGAGACATTAAATGTGCCAAGGTGTGATACCTTGAAGTGATGTTGGTGGGTTCATAAGAACCCCTTGCCAAGGGAATCCCAATGGAAATGGGAATGGCATAGCCTAAGCTGGAAGGCATGTGATAGAGTGTCGTGACCAAAACAATGATGGAGGTGTGGAAGCACTAGCAATGAGTTGTAGGACTTGATAACTATAAGGCAACTAAGCAAAAGGTGCAAGATAATTAGTTAAACTGGTAGAAGGTAGCTACCCAAGACTTCTTAATGGCATAAGGAAGTTAGATATACCCTTATGGGGGATAAATTGCTTATGTTGCGATATAGTAAGTCAATGTTGTAAAAGGGAATGCTTATTGTCAAAAAGGCCATCATTTGGGACATCCAAACACTCTAGAACACCAGGAGGTGGTTTTTAATGTTGCGAGGGCAATAAATAAGGCTCAAGGGACTAAGTCCTTAGCGAATGATGGATAGAAGGTGCTATCCAAATGTCCAAGGTTGCGAAGACGGGAGAAAACAGTCTACCCGAATTGGACAAAGCCAAAAATGGAATTTTGGCAAGGCTAGTGATGGGTATGTAAGGGCCCATAAGCAACAACGTTAATCCCGGTGTGTGGGATTATAAGGTGAGCATACCTGGATTGAGGAACCACTCCCTAGGCTATCGGGTTGGTTCATCTCTAAGAATACTTGCTAAGGCATGATAGAAAGTGCAAAGCTATCCTCTTAGTCTGGAGGAGAATGACTGAAGGAAAGGTGGGAGGCCAAAAGCAAGTAGTAAGGGGATAGAACTAAACCATAGGAATTGAAGGGCAGAACCAAGGGTGGTTGTGCCAATTGGGAGTGGAGAATCAAGTAGGGGCTCGAAGGTGTTGTTGCTAGCAACTATGAGGCTATGGAGAGTCTAAAATATGGAATTGTCCATATTAGACTATATGGCAACTAGAAAGCTTGCGAAAAAGGAGGCTTTAGCAAGCTAAGGAATAAAGTTCCTTTGAGGTTCCCAAAGACAATTCTAGGTAACTTAGTACTTAGAAAGGCTAAGTGTAAATGGTTCATAGAACGCGCGAAACCAGAGTGGCACAGCAGAAGCGTGGTCTTGAAGCTTGCCATGAGGCAAGGCTATTAAGGTTGGGGAAGTAGTTCCCAAGTGTTCAAAGAGAGGGCTTTGAACCAAAGTCGATGGTCAAGGACTTTCACGCTTATGCAGGAACCATGTTACGGTGGTCGGAAGACTTGCCAAGCGAGATTGGCAAGTCGGGGGAACAAATACCCTAGTTGAAGGTGATAACTTAAAAAAGGGTGGGCCATGGGGCCAAGTATGGAGGAGTCCATGCATGATCACAGACGTGTCAAGTGAGAGGACTTGGCAGTGTGGAGGAACTAGGTTCCTAAGCTATGATCTATAGCGCGCTTTGAGTAAAAGTTGGTGCACCGGCGTGGAAAGTCACGCCAGGCATCCTGGGTGATGCCATCCGTAGATGCATATACGGAGGTTGGGTTCGAGTCCCGACCCTCTAGTGCTTGGGTTCGAGTCCCAAATCACTAGGGCGTGGTGATGGTTTGGAATATGAGGACACTCATTTTTCGGTGGTCATGGGCTCTCAATGAGGAGATTGGGTTGGGCACACCACCAAGCGAGGGATGCCTCGGAGTCGTGATGCACGGTTAGATTGCTTAGAGTGAAAGCTCGGCATATCTAACTTGAACACTTTGGTGCAAAGGGCACCAAGGACGTGGTGAATGAGATGGGGACACCCAATCTTAGTTGCTATGGATCCTTGGCCGGAAGGGCTAGCTTGGGCGCACCGCTAAGTGTGGGGGATGCCCCCGGGGTCATGGTCAACAACTTGAAGGTCTAGAAGACCAAGTACCTCTTGGCAACTCTATTAAGGTGCCAAGGTGAGATCACTAAGTGATCTTGTGGCTAAATAAGGACAAGGTCCTTGGTTGGCTAAGGAATGAAGTTCTTGGTTCAAAGTGTTGATTTAAACTATTGATAATGGTGTGGCTTGGTCAAGGTGACTAAGTGGGAAGGACACCTAAGGGAAATGAACTACGACAATACAATGGTATTATGAGTTCAAAGTGGTCTCTAGGAAAGACCTATGGGAAGGTCACAAAGTTGGGCCAAGGAAGGGGCCCATAGCAAAAAATGCTAAAGAGACCTACTAAGGGTGAACACCCTCTGGACTTGGCAAAGTGGAGCTTTGCCATGGAACCAAAAGAATACCTCAAGGAGGGAGGTAGTGATCCTGTGTTGCTTGATGTAACAATCAATGGATAGGAGCAAAAGACTAGTGGCCAAGTTTGGGCCATGGAATTGAATGGGAGGAATCCAAATGGCAAAGTTAGCTAAGGAACACTAATGTGTTTGATGTTAACAGATTGCGGGAAAGGAAGTGGACTTCCAAAAATAGATTCCCAAGTGCTCCAATTTGGCGAAGTAAAAACTCCAAGTGAGGAGCGGCAAAGTAACCAAAGGATAGGGCCATAGACAGCCCTGGCACAAATGAGGATAATTGGAATGTAGTGCCAAGGGTGGCACAAAATAGAAAAAAGGATGATGGTGCCCTCAAGTAGAGAACTTCCTAGGATAGGGAAGTGGACTTGCACAATATGTGCAATGCAAGGTGTTGGAGACACCTAGGAAATTGACTTCAAACAGTCAAAAGTAAATGTTCCAAAGTGCAAAGGTTATGTCGATGGAAACTGAGACTACCCAAGAAGTAGCGGGATTGAGATATAGACGGTGTCTCTAATAGGTTTAGCGAAAACTAAACCAATAAAAGGAGAGAACCACTACAAATGGTCTAATCAGTCTCTAAGTTGGAGAGAGTATCCTCTTTAGAGGATGGGCAAGGCATGGCAAGCTTTCAGTATCAAACCATTGACGAATATTGGCGAGGGGCCAAAGATGGAAATGGTAATACAAATTGGTATTACTTTATAAAATAGTTTATCGTTCAATGAGGACATCGAATTTCGTCGATGGGTGGTGGAGTTGTGAGACACAAGATCCCTAGACCCCAAAGTGGAGCCGGAAAGGGTGCTACGTGGTACTGGCCGAAGCGAAAGCCAAACGAGCGTAACACGTTTGGACTAAAAGCTCTGACTTGGAAGGTCGAGAGCAGGAGTGGAACTCCCAACAAAGTGCTCGAGGAGTGAGCACGAGGTGACCAATAAGCAAGGCTCCAAAAAGAGACCCAAAAAGGACCAACACATGACATGTGGAAGTGTCTGAGATGGATCCAAGATGGACCCGAGATGGAGTCCGAGATGGACCCGAAGTGGAGTCTGAGATGGACCCGAAGTGGAGTCCGAGATGGAGTCCAAGATGGACCCGAGATGGAGTTCAAGATGGACCTGAGTTGGAGTCCGAGATGGACCCGAAGTGGAGTCCGAGATGGACCCGAGATGGAGTCCGAGATGGACCCGAGATGGAGTCCGAGATGGACCTGAAGTGGAGTCCGAGATGGAGTCTGAGATGGACCCGAGATGGAGTCCGAGATGGACCCGAGATGGAGTCCTAGATGGACCCGAGATGGAGTCCTAGATGGACCCGAGATGGAGTCCAAGATGGACCTGAGATGGAGTCCGGGATGGAGTCTGAGATGGACCCGAGATGGAGTCCGAGATGGAACCGAGACCGAGACGGAGTCCGAGTCCGAAACCGGGACTAAGACCGAGTTCGAGTCCGAGTTCAAGTCCAAGTCCGAGTCCGATTACTAATACAGGTAGTTGGGTGAAAGCCAAAAGCGATCGTCCCCCAGGGGGGGGGGGCTGCAGGGGGTTCCAAAAGTATAGTAGGGAGAGTGTGGGGGTTAGAGCCCAGTGGAACCAGTTTGGCCAGGAAAGGCCAGTTTGGCCCAGGAAAGGCAAGTTTGGCCCAGGAAGGCCATACCTAATGTTGGGTGATGAACGGACCACTAGGAAGTCCAAAACTAGAGTGAATACGGACTGACAAGCAGGGTAGCTTGGTGAAGTGTTCAAGAGCCAGCTCTAGTTCCCCCAAGAGATCGACTGGCTGATGCTTCCAGTCCAAGTGTGGGTGGCACTATCTACTTGGATACCAGGCATGGCTCAACGGAACTTCGCTCTAAGCCCATGGCTAAAGCACCCAAAGGCGGAAGGCGGGGAGAGTACCCAGGAGGCCCGCGTAGGGCCACGGTGTTCCGAAATGTTGTCCTAAAGTCCTAGGCTATGGAAAGGAAGAGCAGTGATCCTTTGGTGTGGTGACCAATGACACAGTCATGTGGTGAGGAAGTCCCAGAGGACAGTGGGACTTGGTGGTCGGGCCTATGGGCCTTGATTCAGTGGCAATGTTGGTGAACACGGCCATGGACAGAAAAGGATCTTGGTGGGGACTGTTAAAGGGATATTGGGGAAGGTTATTCCCCATGTCTGCGGGCATCTTAAGGATGCTAAGGAGTGGACCTAGGATGGTCACTCATGGACAGATGGCCCAGTCTTTGAGAGACGGGACTGCGTTGCAGGTGGTGTTGGACCACCGATGTGACCAAGGTGAATGGGCATGGCCTTAGTGTAACGGGCCAGTATGTCAGTGGTACCTTGGGGTGTTGGTCATGGGATCGGACACGTGGAGCACTTGGACCAAGTGCAAAGGTTGAGTGGCGGGGATGCCATTCATGGGGCTAGCAAGCCCAAGTCCGAAATAGGACTTATGGAGGTTGTGAGTGAGACTCCTCCAAGTGGTCAGAGGTGTGGTTAAGTGACTAAAGTAGAATGGAAAAATTAGTCGCTTACACATGCATTGCTGCTCTGCCTAAATATCCATCCCGTGGAAGAAAATAATACATTTTCGCATCGCAATATGCTTGACACACAGGTGTTGCCCCACATTTATGACATCTAAACCTTGTAGCAACCTTATCACGCCTAGGGGGATTGATTGCTTAGCCTTCAAAAAAACACATATTTTTACTATGATTAGAAATGCATTTCTCAGCGATACACTGAAGTTGTCCACCACAATGGACTATGGATACAGATCCATCGAAATAAGAGAAGTGGGTTGTCTTTACTCTGCACCAATTATGTGGATCAAGATGTGTCTCCATACCCCTTTTCCTACTTGCTGAATTGGCCAGTGGAAACTCAAAGAATATATTCCCATTATAGGAAGAAGGAAGCTCCTCACTTCTTATGTACTTGAACTCCTCAATTCTAGCCATAATGATCGAGATTGCCGAAATGCATTATCCACTGTTTCAAAAATTGGTCCAAAAGGAATGCTCCTACTTGTCTGGGAAGCTATGTCAGGAAGCTCATCTTCTTCATTTTCGTCACTGGAGAGAATAACAACTTCATCCTTTACTCCTTGCACAGTTGGTTGTGAAGCTGATGCGCTCTCCTCTCCTCCCTTCAGAGATCTTGTAACTAAAATTTCCTGACCTGTACATCTATCAAGATCCCATTGAATCCCATTCTCTCCTACACCATTGTCGAGAAGAATGGATTTTTCTATTTGATTACCCTTATCCCGACATATATTCTCCAAACTAACTGATCTTGGCTTCAACTTGAATTTTTTGCAGAGGAAGTTCTCTCCTATAACACTCTTAGAGAAAACAATTGGAAGCTCTTAATCGAACTTCAAGTAGAATTCTCTCATATCTTTTCCTTGCTCAAGCACTTAGAAAAAATCTGGGGAGAAATTGACAAGAAAGAACAAAGATATTCTTCTGTATTGTGAGCATTAACTAGCTGTGTCCTTGCAAGGACAAGTTAATTATTTTAACAAAATATACAACCGTTTAGAATCTAGAGAGATATGAGAATCTTAAAGATCCACCCATATTTATTGTATAATTGATTGTGAGAGGAATAATATTGTTGAAATGAATGTGGTTATGAGTGAGAAGCGCCAGTCAATCACAAAAGTTGTAACATTGATTGCTTGTTCTCCCTCTCATCTCCATACTCTCTTCCCTTCAAAAGAGTTTTATTCTTTTGTGACAAGTGAGAGAAAGTCAAGCTCGGAAAGGTTGGTTTGTGCATGGTTTTTTCTTGATTGAAGCATTGAAGCATTGAAGCACATTGAAGTGTTAAATGATTGTGTCCATTGATTGCCATCAAAGAGAATGAAAATCATGACCATTGATTGTTGCGTCTATTGATTTTTAGGGTTTTACATCTAGGGTTTGAGTAGCAAAGGGCGAAAGAAAGCGTTTCAACTTAGCAATGTGCTTCAAGATGCTCCTCAAACAAGGTATGCTTCATTGAGAAGGTCGGTTCCCATGCAAACCAACATCTTCTCACTTTCTTTCTTCCATGAGAAATTTTCTGTTTTCTCAACTTTTGTTTCTTCTTGAGGGATAGAGATGTCGATTCTTGTGCAAACCGACATCTCCTAGCATTCTATTTCATTTTCTGTTTAGTTTTTTGCTCATCTCTACTTCGTTTTTTTTATTTTTTTTCCTTGTTGAAAGGGTGGGAAAGATCGGTTCATGCGTGAACCGACATCTCCCCACCTTCAGTTTTTCTAGAAGTGAGTTTTCTTGGTTTTTTTCATATTTCTAGTGGTGAGATCTCTATATTTTAGAAAACATAGAGAGATAGAAATATCGGTTCTTATGTGAACCAACATCTTCAAGGGTTTATTTTTTAATTCATTGACTTGATGTGGCATTTCATGTGAAAATAAGAAGATGTCGGTTCTTGAACTGACCTCTTTTGTATTCTTGTTGTGTTTTTCCTTTTTCTTGAGAGGTAGGGTGAGGTTAGTTCGCATGCAAACCAACCTCTCCCAATGACTTGTGTTTTTTTCCTTTTTATTTCTTATAGTTTACAATCTATTTTTCACATCTTTTACTTACAAACTTTTCTTGTGAGAGCAGATATAAATCAAGCTTGATTGCTTGGAACTTCCAACAAAGGACTTGAACTTAAAATGCCACAAGTTTTTTTTACATTACAAGTTAGATGTTATAATATTTTTGTTTTTTATTTTAGAGGAAGCGCCGAGGCCAGCCTCAATGGTCTTGGTCTCCAGGAAAAGGCAGCTGCCTTGATCACTGTGGGCTTGGCTAATTGAGTGGAGATTCATCTCAAGTATCCAATGAAGTTTTTGTTAGTCATATTGGAGGCAATGATGAGCATAACAACAACGTGGATGTTGAGATGGACACTCAAATCGATGTTGGTGTTATTGAGATTATTGGTACTAGTGCTCTTGAGGCTGCAGCTACTGGTGGTAGGGTACTTGTGTCTGATGTTGGTGGTGGTGGCGTACTTGTGTCTGATGTTGGTGGTGGTGGGGGTGTTGTACCTTTGGTTGTTGAGGCTGCTCGTGACGAGGTAGATGAACCAGTTGAGGAGGTTATTGGTAGCGTTGTAGGTGGATCTACTGTAGAGGCTACTAGGGGCATGGTAGCTGCTCCTATTGCTCCTCAAGCTGGTGGTATAGGGGGAGCTAGTGGTGGTGAGGGATTATGCATGCATGATTCTGACACCATCTTGAATGATCTTGTTCTAGGCATGATTATCCAAGCTCAAGAATGGACAGTTAATAAAGTATTATCGGAAATGGCATGGAATGGCCTTCATTGATTTTTAGTTCCTTTGTGCCAGTTGGTTCAAAGCCATTGGGTGCACTTAGTTTACGACCTCAACATGGCTATCTACAACTCCTTTGCCGAGGTCAGGTTTGGTACCTTCATCGTTTCACCAACTTTCCCTAGAACCTGCCAGATAGAGTTAGTGACTATTGAACTTGAGGAAAATGGGATCCTATATGGCTGCAAAAGTCTTGTGAGTTTGATGGATTTTTAGGACAACATGTGGAGACAGCAGGGTTCATCAGAAAAGTCTTTTGGGTGATCAATAGAAACCATAGGTGGCTGGCATTTTGGAAGTGCATTCAAGAGAAGTTCCGAGATGACGAAGAATGACACATTAGTGTTCTTGTCACACTTGTTGAACCAATGATTCGAGAGCACACTGTGAAGCTCAACATGGCATGCCATAAGATCAACATGTAAGAATTTATTTTTTGTAAACTTAGCCAATATCGTGTTTGTGCAGGCTAAACCAATTTGCGTTTCAAGCTCATATATTAGTACATGACATTGAGCACCTTTGGTTTATCGGCATACTCTCGCTAAAGGAGGTCCAAATGTTGTACAATCGTGAGGTATTTGAAGCAATTCAAGTGAAGCTAATAACTAGGAAAGGCCAAGAATTGCAAATTTAGTACTAGCTACCACTTGATTTTTTAGTTGCTATCTGGGTGAAGGTAAATTAGTATTGAAGTATGTATCAACTTACATAATGTTTCTTGCAGCCCATAATCAAAGGAGAAAGATCCTCATTCTTTAAAAATGCTTGAGGGAACTGTAAGCTCCTGAGTTTGGACTTCCCGGAAGGTCACTCAGCCCAGTACTATTCAAACCCAAGGACGTTTAACCCCAAATATCCCAAGACCCTTAACCGATTAGAAAAGGGGGTGCACTTTTGTTCATGGGCCCTTTCCCTCTATATTTGAACCCCTATGGATCGTCTCTCGAGTTGTTCCCTTTGGTTGCTTACAATCCACCATGCTTCCCTGCAAGTTCACACCCTCGTGAATGGAAGCTGAGAGCCGCAACTCTCCTGAGAGCCCTGCTCTTTTGACACCCTACCCCTCGGGTCGAGCCCAGTGGGAGCAAATTGGACCAGCCAGATGTCAATCAACCTGTGGTGTGATTCCTTAGCCAACCAACAGAGTCGGACTCAAGACCTCTATGATACCAAATGTAAGCTCCTGAGTTTGGACTTCCCGGGAAGTCCAAATTCAGGAGCTTACAAGAACAAGCAGCAAAGGAGATGGAGTGGCATGCGATTGAGCAGTGAATTTTGAATACGAAGAGAACAAAGGTGAAAAAGTTGCTCTTGATTGCAGATATACGACGGGCTTTCACGTGGTGGGACAAGTTCAGCTGAGTTAAGGAACCAACCAGGACACCCATTTCTTGCGAGGTGTATGGTTTACAGATATTTTCTCAATTCTCATTTATATATTGGTATTTATATTTTTGTTTTACTTTGTAGATATTTAAAATATTGCCCCGGCGCACCAGTATACACAACTAGTGTTTTGCAGAAGCTCTTAACTAGAGGTAAGAAGCTTGGGATGTATGAGCTAGAGTTTTACTATCCTTGTACACATGAAAGGGAGCTATACCCATGGTACCTTGAACTCGTGGAGCAGATGCCAACATCGGACTTCGAGCTAGATCTCTACCTTGAATGTCATCTAAGTTCACTTGAAAATTAGCATTTAGTTAGGGAATATTAACCTTGAGTTATATTCTTATTTTCTAAAGGCTCTTTTTGATTGTGATAACGACGTTGTTGAAGTTCAACAACTAAACCCAAGAGTCCACACTCAGGAAACCATTTAGGAGATGCCAAATCCAAATACCGTTGAACTAGAGGAAACTGTATAGAAAGTTCCAGCACAAGAGATTCTAGTACCTGCTCCTCGCAACCCCCGAGGGGGCCATCGTGAAGCCTTTCATGAGAGTAAGGACTTTGATTTGGAACATTCTTTTATTCATTTTTGACTTCACTTTTTTTTTTATAGATGTTGCAGAGAGCAGCCATCAGTCTTCTCGGCGGACTAAGACATTCTTCCCATCCCTCCCTATGGCTATAGATGACAACCTGGAAGAGCTCTCCTCTGCAGCTATGCATAAATAGGTTCGTAAGCATGAATTTTATCTCCAACTTTTAGTTCTAATAATTGATTTTCAGGTTCACCTTCTTGTAAGCCACAAATTTTTCCTTTCCAATTTGCTAGTTTACCTCATCTATCCGACCAACACTGCCTTGGCTTATGCTAAGTTCCCTCGCCAAGGTTCCCACCTATTGTACCAGCTCCTACTTGGTCCTACTTGGTTTTAGCTACTCACTACACGAGCAACGGAGCGTTAGCCATCCATCCACGAATTCCCAAATCTCTCCCAATCCCCCTCCCCGGGTTAGACTGGATTTAAGGTTCGGCTACACTCCCCACAGGCACAAGCAGCCAAGCATACCAAGCCTCCAGGTTCCTAACACCCCTTGGTACAACAAGACTTGATCATGGGACCCTCTAAATCCCAAGCTTTGGGTGCAACACTTGCTTCGGGACATTGGGGCGAAACACCGGGGCCTAATAGCCCGGTATGGGTACCTCTACCCCCCCACTTCCATCCCGAAGGGAAGGCCCAAGCCCCTAGGAAGGGCGAGGACCGATGAGCCACAAGGTACTCAAGCGGGGCACCACTCCACATGAGCCGGGAGCACCACAATCGGTTTCCCTTTCGGGAGTGGGAGCTGCTCTTGAGCACTTCCCTGGGTGGCCCCTCTAGCACCACCCAAGCCCATGCTCACTCCCACCCAAGGCCCCTCGACCCCAGTCTCAACCTCAAGTCAGTTTGGAAGCACCACTGGAGAGTTCCTTCAAGACTGGTTCCTAGACCTCACTATCCCTACTATACTTTTGGAACCCCCTGCAGCCCCCTCCCCCCTCCCCTGGGAGATGCATGCTTTGGGCTTTCACCCCTTGACCCGTATTAGTATTCGGACTCGGTCTCAGACTCGATCTCGGACTCGATCTTGGACCTGACTTCAGACCCGATTTCAGACTAGGTTTCGGACTCAATCTCAGACTCGATCTCGGACCCGATCTCAGACTTGACTTCGGACTCGACCTCGGACTTGGTCTCGGACCCGATTTGGATCTTGGACTCTGTCTTGAACTCAGTCTCGAACTTGGTCTCGAACTCGGTCTCCGATTCAACCTCGGACTCGATCTCAGACCCGATCTCGGACTTGACTTCGGACTCGACCTCGGACTTGGTCTCGGACCTGATTTGGATCTTGGACTCTGTCTTGAACTCAGTCTCGAACTTGGTCTCGAACTCAGTCTCCGATTCGACCTCGGACTCGATCCCGGACTCTATCTCGAACTTGGTCTTAGAATCCTACGACTTGTTGACGATGTCTCCGGGGGCATCCCCCCACTTAGCGATGTGCCTAAATTAGCCTCCCTGGCCAAGAGCCCATGACAATAGAATATAGGTGTCCTTATACCCCTCACCTCACCATGCCCTAGTATGGGGTCGGGACTTGAACCCAGCCTTGCTTTATTAGGGGGTTGGGACTCAAACCCAACCTCCATAGAATACGTCTACGAATTCGACATCCCCGCGGGGAGTTGGGCGTAATGCCCTATGCCTAGTCGACCTAGCTAACCCATGCTAATTAGCTTACCTTCGGCGCGCCTTCAGGTCCCAACATATGCCACTACTCAACTTCACAAATTGATACTTTAATTGAACTTTGCATAAGTACATAGAGTTTTGCTTTGCAGAAAGTCCTCCACTAGATCTCGCGCGTTCGCTAGGTTCTCCTCCGGTTCCCATGTTGCTTCGTAGTGTGGAAATCTTTTCCACTTCACATGGAACTCTCTCACCTCGCGTCCTTGTCACTTGCTCTTGAGCGCATTGAGGATGGCCTCGACTTCGTATTCCTCTTCCCCTTGGATAACTTTAGGTAAAGGTCTTACTTGGTCCTTGCGAAGCGGATCCTCAAAGTACAGCTTGAGTAAGTTCACGTGGAACATTGGGTGCATCTTCCCCATCTCTCGAGGAAGTCGGAGACGGTAAGCCACTTTACCGATCCGTGCCTCAATCTTGTAAGGCCCCGCGAACCTGCTTAAAGAACTCAAGATTAATTCATTTACAGGAATATATGCATTTTTACCTTTGGGTCAACTTTCGGCTGATCCCACTTGGTAGCCTGAGGTTCTTGGTGTTCAACCACACCTTCTCCCCAGCTTGGAACTCTATATCCCGGCACTTCTGGTTTGTGTACTTGGTTTGTCTTTGTTGAGTCCGTTCCAAGGAATCCCTCACTAGATTCCAAATGTTGAGTCTTTCCGCTGTGAATGCCTCCACTGCAGGTAACTCTCCATGATACTCGGCCATGCCGAGTTCCATAGGACCTTCAATAGCTCGCCCATTGATGACTTCCCATGGACTCACCCCGATACTCGAATGTAGTGAGTTGTTATAACACATTTCCGCAAGTCCCAAATGACTTACCCAATCGGTCTAGTCTCATGAGACATAGCATCGCAAATAATCCTCCAGCTGCCTATTCACCCTTTTCGTTTGTCCGTTTGTCAAGAAGTGTTAGTGCCATCAAACTTGACTTAATACCCCATACCTGTCTGTGGGTGATAGGCTGTGCTGAATTTCAACTTGGTGCGATACTGTTCTAGGAGAGTTCTCCAGAACCTACTAGTGAAGATCTTATCTCGATCTGAGATGATCTCTTCTGGCCTTCCCCGCACTCGAACCACTTGTTCAAAGAACAGCTTCGCCACACTTTCCGCATCCACTTCTGTTGTGGTGGGTATGAAGTGTGCCATCTTCGAAAATCGGTCTACCACCACGAATATCGTATCGAACCCCTCGCTTGGGGGGAGTCCCGTGATGAAGTCGTTGCGCTACGAAAGGAGGGTCCGGTACAATCCCACAAGCACCAGCTCCCCGTATCCAGCACCTACATGCAAAATGGTGTTAGATGGAGTTTGGCACAATTTTGGCATACCGGTGGCTTAACGCGAGGAGGAGGGTACCCCACCGACTAGAGCAGCGTGGAGCTTGGGCTTAGACCCAAGCCGGACGCAGAACAAGGAGCATCACAGCCCAGTGGAAGCCAAACTAATGTCTCAAGTGGTCGGACATACATTCCAACCACTATCCCTACTATACATTTGGAACCCCCCATAGCCCCCCCCCCCCCCTTGAGGGACACACGCTTTGGGCTTTCACCCCAAGCCTCCCTTAGTACCAGGAGTTAATCTTTGGGACAAGTTTAAAACTTACTAAATATAGAATGGTGCTAGATTGCGAATTTGGGCATAGGACGAACACCATTGTGTTCAAGCCAATGTCTACATTCCGTAGATATGCCGAATAAGCGAATCTAGACACTTTCCATAAACAGCATTTGGGCCGAAATGAGACTAACACAAAGGGCATGATAGCGAGGGTGTTTGGCAGACATGGTAAGCTATCATCTAGCGATATTGAGGGACTAGTCTCAATACGCGGGGGTTGCGGGGGTTCTTAATACTAGCAAGTGCAAGCCAAAGATAGGAGTTTCTCAAACCAGGCCGAGTATGCTCAGCAAGAAACACATAGGGTTCCTACCTTATGTTTATCCGATTTAAGTACATAGTCATTGACCAGTTTCTCAACTAGCTCAAGTGGAAACAATAAAGGGAACCAACTGTACCGACCTTCTGCTGTCATGGCAGTAAGGAAAGAGTGTCCGTAAGGACTAGCCGACAAGTATCTTTCGATACCTGACGTCACATTCGCGACACTCTCCCCCCCTTCGGGAAGATCGACGTCCTCGTCGATGCATACCCGAGTCTAGCAAACTGTCAAGGAAACAACTTCAAAAGTTAACAGAAAGCATACTATATGGGAAACACACTGACTTGAATGAGTTATGGAACGACCTCTCCTTTATGTCTAAAGACGTTAATACTCAGACACCCTCCGGCCGTTGCCGACAAGGAAATGACGAACGGAGTTAGTCACCCTTGCTGCTCCAAATACCACTCGGCTTACAAAGGAATGATACATCCCTGCTCACAGGAACATAGGGAGAAGGCCAAAGGCCCAACTGCCCCTGAGCAAGAAATCAACTCCGTTGGGAAGATTTAGACAATTATTATAAACTGGCAGAGTAAGTTGTTTACACGACCACGCCCCTTTTCAAAAATGAGTCATCGAGAGAGAGGCGGGGACTTATGATCAGTCTATAATAGTTATCCCCATGGTTATGGATTGGACCCATGCACCGAAGTGCCGAAGTCAACCTACCAAAACTGACCCAAGTACGAATGAATGAGAGAAATGACACTTTGATTGATAGAAATATATTACTTTATTGATTTGCAAGATTTATTACAAGGTTTTTACAAAAACTAGTCTTTATTACTATTCTCATACTCTGTGACAAGCTCACGAGCATGGGTAAGATTCCTAAGAGGTTCCCAAGTTGATTCACAAGTTGGGTAACCTTTCCACTTAACAAGATATTCCTTGGAACGACCACCACGAGCTTTGCGAGACAAGAGAATCGCTTTGACCTCATACTCCATGTCACCATTCACAACTTCCGGAGGGGGACGAATGTCCATAGAGCGATCCGCAGCAACATGATATGGTGCCAGTAAACTGACATGAAACACATCATGTACATTGGACAACTCATCCAGAAGATCCAACTTATAGGATACATCACCAACTCGCTTCACCACCCGATAGGGTCCAATATATCTCGGCAATAACTTCCAAGATAAACATCCCTTAATGTTCAAGTTCCGTGAAGATAGCCACGCATGATCTCCCACTTGATAGGATATATCCCGACGATGCTGATCCTTATCACGTCGATACCTATCCTGAACTTTGCCCATCGCCTCGGTAGCTTTATGCCAACCTTGGTGTAGCTGCTCCGCATAAGTTTCAATGGCTGGAACCAACACTTTGGTCATTGGTTTCGGTACAACAATCTGTTGAGGAACCCCACGAGCATTCCCTTGCAGCATCTCCCATGGAGAATAACCTATAGTGCTGTGAAATGTGTTGTTATAACAGATTTCTACTGTGTCCAAATGTTCAACCCAGTCACGTTGGTCCACCGCGACATAGTACCGCAGATAATCCTCAATGTGAGCATTCACGCGTTTGGTCTGCCCATCAGTTTGAGGATGATAAGCCGTACTAAACTTTAACTTGGTACCAAACAACTAGAATAGCATGCCCCAAAACTTCCCCATAAACCTCGAATCCCTATCTGAGATCATCTCTTCAGGAAGACCACGAACCCGCACTACTTCATGGAAAAAGAGCTTTGTTGCTTGTTTCACATTTATTGTTCCCACAGTTGGAATGAAGTGTGCAATCTTAGACAACCGATCCACAACCACCATCAAAGTATCATAACCCTTAGACTTCGGCAAGCAAGTGACGAAATCAAGTGTCACACTTTGAAATGGCCATGCCAGTGCTGGAATGCACTGCAACTTTCCAGCTTGCTTCTTAGTTCTGCGCTTACATTGCTGGCATATAGGGCAGGAACGGACATAATCTGCTACATCACCTTCCATACCAGACCAGAAAAATCCCTTTTTCAATGAAGCCAGAGTCTTTCGCTATCCACCATGTCCCACTACTGGAACGTCATGATGTTCTTGTAGAAACAATTGTTGCAGATCCTTAGAGGGAAGATACAATCTTTCTTGCTTGTAGAATATAAGCCCATCTCGAATTGAGAAGTGAAGCTTCGCGTTGGTTCGACTAGCAACTTTTGCTGCTTCGCTACTAGGTTTCTGCTTCGACAACTCCGCACGGCATAAGATTGCCTTTGCCATTGAATCACTTCCATATGAAGCCTGGACGTCCTCCAACCAGTCCGAACTGATTGCCGATACTGCCCGGAACTAAGCCTATCGACTCATTGCATCTAGAACAATATTGTCTTTACCAGGTTTATATATGATTTCGATATCATATCTAGCAAGCTTCTCTTGCCAACGAGCCTGCTTCGGCATAAGCTTAGGCTGCGTAGCAAAGTAGCTCAGTGTGTTACTATCTGTATAAACCTTGGTGTGTCCACCCAAGTAGTGTCTCTAGTGTTCCAGGGCCGACACTATAGCAAACATCTCTTTCTCATGCGTTGGCCATCTTCGTTGGGTTTCATCCAATTTCTTGGAATAGAATGCAACGGGACAACCATGTTGCCTTAGCGTAACACCAACCGCTTTGTCACAATTTTGCTGCAACACGGAACCAATAGCATAGCCAGATGCAGCACAATGCACTTCAAAGGGTTTATCAAGATCTAGGATCCTGAGAACAGGAACCGTAGTCAAGATCTCCTTCAATCGTACAAAAGCACGCTGACAAGCTGGTGTCCAATGAAACGGAATATTACTCTTTGTCAACTCAGTCAACGGAAGAGCAATTCTTGCAAAATTGCGGACAAACTTGCGATAGTATCCCGCCAAACCGAGAAAAGAACGAACATCTGACACAGTGGTCGGGACTTCCCAAGACTTCACCGCTTCCACCTTCTTTGGATCGACTTCAATCACGCCACCACCAACTATATGTCAGAGAAAGTTTACGTGCAATTGTCCAAAAACGCATTTACTTTCCTTAGCATATAGTTTATGTTCGCACAACTTCTGAAACACCAACTCTAAGTGTTTCAAATGATCCTCCAACGTTTCACTAAAGACTAGAACATCGTCGATATATAGGACAACAAATGCATCCAAATAATCTCCAAATATTCTATCCATCATAGTGCTGAACGTTGCTGGAGCATTGCATAACCCAAACGGCATGATAAAGAACTCATAAGATCCGTACTGAGTCTTAAAGGCCGTCTTCTCCACATCTTGATCTGCCACCCGTATCTGATGATACCCGGACCGCAAATCAAGTCGCGTAAAATACTTAGCCTTTAAGAGTTGGTCAAATAAGTCATCAATGCTCTGATACCAATTGTAGTGCACCTTATCTCTCTCCCCTTAAGCCAACTGAAAAAGGGGCAATTGCTTGATAAGAGAGCCCTTAGTGGCTATTTTATCCCCATTTATTCCCCAAGGTTCCAAGGATCCACGGTGACAGTATATCCAAATCTCATCCCATGATCACATATGCTACACTCACCCCCCCTTCAGAGATGTCAATGTCCTCATTGACTATTGATTAACAACCCCTACTAAGCCAAGGGGAACCAACACCTCCATTTCCACACTGAATCTACCAATCCTTCCATTGTGTAGACTAGCTATTCCATGTGCAGCAACTAGTCATTCACCCATACCGCAGTCCCACAATGGAAACCTTCGTCCGTGGATATTCCACACAAGAGGAAGGACGTATGCATGGATCCCCAATATGTACGATTTCAAATTTAGGGGTGGAATATACCTTGCTTAAGGGTATATTATATTTTTAAGTAGCCACTAATCAATGAGAATCGAACCCGTGCCATTTGCTCCGATACTAATTGTAGCGCACCTTATCTCTCTCCCCTTAAGCCAATTGGAAAAGGGGCAATTGCTTGATGAGAGAGCCCTTAGTGGCTATTTTATCCCCATTTATCCCCCAAGGTTCCAAGGATCCACGGTGACAATATATCCAAATCTCATCCCATGATCACATATGCTACAATATCTGGCCAGTGATACTTCCTCTTGAGTAAGCCCATCGTCTTGGGCACTCCGTCGTGTCTTGCAAGAGGTCCGTCATGACACTCTTTTAAAGCTACCTTCCTTAGTTCCCCTTTTGGAACATACACCCTCATTTGCTTGTAATAGATGAGTCCGTTGCGTTCCGCATAGCCCGTTTTCTCTTCCGTTGGCAGCTCACCTCCCTGGTGAGCTTCCCGTGCCTCTAGATTCCTCAGCAACACTTCTTGTGCTAAACCATCGTTCTCATATGCTGTCCGCACATCGTCCCAATAGGTTGCTGTCGCGTTGGATATCGCCAACCTCAAGCTCGCTTTTCGACTTAGCGCATTTGCCACGATGTTGCTCTTCCCAGGCTTGTACAGAATCTTGTAATCAAACTCGGCCAAGGCATTGGCCCACCGACCCTATTTTCCTCTCAGGTTGGGCTGTGACAAGAAGTGTTTCATTGCCACATTGTCCGTATAAACCTTGAAGTGTCTCCCAAGGTAATGTCACCACTCCTTGAGTGCCTTGACCACCGCAAACAATTCCTTCTCGTGGGCAAACCACTTCCTTTGAGCCTTGTCCAACTTCTTCAAGAAGAACGCTACTGGATGGTTGTCTTGTTTCAAAACTTCGCCCAACGCAAAGTCCAAAGCATCCATTTTTATCTCAAAGTCCTTACCAAAGTCTGGTAATGCCAACACGGGAGCCTTCCTCAACTTCCCTTTGAGGTGGACGAATGCCACCTCGCATTCCGCTGTCTATACCATCTTCCTTTTTCCTGTTTGGTCTGTTAAGCACAAGGCTACTCTCGAATAGTGTTTAATAAACTTTCGGTAGTAGTTGCATAGCCCCAAAAACGCCCTCAACTCATATACATTCGATGGTCGCTCCCATTCCTGAATCGCTTGGACCTTCTCTGGGTCCACCTTGAGCCCGTCCTGGCCCACCACATGCCCTAGAAACTTTACCTCTTGTTGAGCAAAGTCACATTTGCTCTCTTTAGCATACAGTTTGTGTTCCCTTAGTTTCTCAAACACCTTCGGCAAGTGTTCGGCATGCTCCTCTAGTGTCTTGCTATAGATTAGGATGTTGTCGATATAGACGACCACAAAGTGATCCAGATAGGGTACAAAGATATGGTTCATCAACGCTGAAAACGTTGCTGGCACATTGCACAGCCCAAAGGGCATCACCAGAAACTCAAATCTCCCATATAAGCTCTATTTCGTTAAAGTGGGAATTGTCATTATCCCACTTGTAAAATAAGGTTTCCAAACCTTTATATAGTATATAAATATAACAAAATTCAACTGCATTGAGGCACATGCCATTTTATTTTAAACAAGGAAATGTCTACTCAATCACTTCTCCTCCCCCTGCCACTGCTTCACCTCTCTCTTCTCCTTGTTATCGTCGTCCAATTTCTTTCCATCCTTTTAATATTGGCTCAGTTGCTCCGAGTTTAGGTGGAGCCCAAGCCCCCATTCAATCTTTACTTTCCCCTTATTAATAAAACAACTGCGTAGACTTCCAATAACATGCTGTAACACTTCTAGTATAATGCAAATCCTCTCAAAGAATTGTCTTTTAATATTAATACAATGGCATGGAACCCCATGCCATAATAAGTTACATTTTTAAATAAATACATGCCATCTCAGACTGTTATTTTTTGCCTCCAACGCCTATACAATAATCTTGGAATTTCATCACTCTCCACACTATCAGGATTTAAACCCAATAGTAATGTCATCTCTTCTCTAATACGTCCACGCTCATGTTCAGTGGTCGAAGAACCCATCCGGTTGAGTAGATTATGGAGATGCGGATAGTGTTTGGCTAGGCAATATACATGCCATAAATGATGACTGGTGTCTGTCCGATCAAATGGCTTTTGATATACCGTTCCATCTACCATTTGGTTGATTTCTGCAGCCACCTCCTGGACTGGCCAGTTCTCTATCACCATCGCTCCAAGCCATTTTGCAAGGTCCCCCAGAACATACGGTTTCTTCTCCCTAGTTTCCATACTACAAGAGATGGGGTGCACTGCATATGTGTGCGTGTTCGCTGCAGTTTTAATCGGCGAGTCATCGATGATGAGGATTTCACTTGACCTAGCAGTCCGGTTCATCACTACAGCCTCTGGCTTGACGAAGATGGGCTTGCTACCCCTCACATGGACCATAGTCAAGCAATCCTCCTGCGTTAGGAGAAAGTCAAATGGTAATATTACTCGCGTCTGATCGTGCATCATCTGTAGCAACGTTAATGCATTGTGGCGCATCATGGATGTCCAAACTCCCAATTGCAAATTGAACCCGGCCCTCTGTTTTAAGTGTCGCATGGTCATTATTAGATCCCGTAGTTTCTCCCGTGTGATTAATGTGAATCTGTCTCTTTTGACCAACTTGCGACCGTAGGCTTTGAAGGGTGCAGTGACATTCGAGGACGAGCCACGCTCATGGGAGAAAAGGACACCGTTCAGATCAAAAACGATACAGTACCTTCGCCGTGACTCTGAAATGAAATGCATCAGCATAAAAAATGGTACAAGTCAATTTTACCATCTACAATATTAGCGAATGGTGCACCTGATGGTCGTTGAGAGGGTTTTGGTCGAGGAAATGTGAAGGGCGGAAATACTCTCCTCTGCAATGTGGGGTCAATCGCATCCGATGGCGTGTGGGCACATGCCATTTCAGCTGTAGACTCTGGTACAACTGGCTCAACAGTGGCATGGGGTGGTTCCGATGGCGTGTGATCACACGCCATTTCAGCTGGTGCCTCCGTTGGCAAAGTGGACATGACCGAACAGGCAGCAGGGGTGGTGTAGGGAGGTTCCAACGGCGCGTAGTCAGATGATTGGGCACACGTTGAGTCCGTTGGAAATGAGGATACGACCGGCTTGGTGGCTGGGGTGGCCTCATGTGGGTCCAATAGCGCCTGGTCACCGTCAGTTGGATACGTGGACAAGATTGACTCAGTGGTATGGGCAGCATCAAGTGGAGCGTGGTCAGCTTACTTGGCGTTGATATGGATAGTAGCCTCCACCAGCTCTGATGACCCTTGCAGGCAAGTAGAGTCCACTGGTGGATCCATATGCATGTCCAAATATCTCCCTTCGATTGAGATGGTATCCTCCCTACTGGCTACTAAAAACAAACTCATTAGCACATTGAATCGACTATACTGTATTTACCATCAACTGCTATTGAGGAACTAGGACCAATATCACTTGGGCGCACTGCTGATTCTGAAGGATTGGACATACGTTTTGACCCTTGCTTGGCACTATCCTTCCTCGACACTAAAGGCTAGAGTTTGTATCTTAATTCAACTGAATAATCTCTACTTACCATTTGCTCTGCGACCTACATGAACAATGTTAGAAATGGTAAAAGGTTAGGAATGGATGTACTATTATTTACCTGATGGTTTGTCTTGTATGACCTTCCTCCGCTGCTCTTTGGCCACCTCAGGCTGACCATCGTCGTCGTCGTTATTGTGATCGTCACCATTGTGAGGACCATCCAAGTCTTCTTCATCCTCCTCTTCTTTGTCCTCCTCTTCGTCCTTCTGCTCTTCCTGCTCATTATCTTTCTCTGGCTCCTCATCCCCCTCCTGCATTTCTTCCATAGGCTGCTCAGGCTGGATGGCTTGTTCTTCCAGGACCATCTTGGGAAAATCATCTGGCCGAGTCTCCATCTCAAAATACAAGACATCCATAGCCTGTTTTAGTGCGTGACCTAGGACCGTATCCTCACCCGACTGTCTTAACATGGTTTCTGCACGTTCTTGCACCCTTCGAAGACGACGAGATGAGAAAAACGTGGCCCTGACTTGAAAAGCATCCCTCATCCATTGTACCTCTCCATTGAGATTGGGGAAGGGGAGTCCGCCATAGGAATCTGAGTCAGGAGGTGGTGACTGGCTGCTTTCGCACACACGCTATAACCGCGAGGCATTACCTATCATCTTTTCGTTGCCCTTCTTCCTTTTCAAATCAAACGCCTCTGATCCCGACGACTGTCCAACGTGCTTTCGCTTTTTATGACCACTGTCAGTTTAAGCTTGGCTGGTGCTTGCCTGTTTTGCCTTTGAAGAAGTGTCTCCTGCAAGGAATGACATGAGACCACACGCCATTGCAAATATAATTTGTACCTCCTTTTTTCCTATTGCTTGTCTGTTTGTCCTTCTTCGACGCGCCACCAGTGCGCTTTTCAGTCCTCGTGTCTGAATATTCACAACGATCTATAATCAAAATGGTGTGAGGCCTCACGTGACCTTACCTTGTGCAGATTGTGAGCTCGGCCCAACATGGGTATCTTCAACAGTAGCTGTTAACGCCGTTTCAGCATCTGGGGGTGGCCACGCTCCTGCATACAGAGCTTGTGAGATAATATTTAAACTTAAAGTGCGTACTCACCAGGTTCACAGAGAAGATACTGTTTTTCTTTAGCAACTGTAATTATATGCTCCATTGAAGTCACCTCTTCAATGGAGTTTGTCACCGCAACACATAGGACACCCTTGAGTAGTGCGGCTCGAAAGAATAGTCTGCCGCAGTTGTACTCGACAATGCATTTGCCCTTGGAGTCGGAAGCAGGTGACCCACCCGCTATTTCGTTGAAGACCCAGCTGAGCATTTCCCATGCTGCACCTGGAGCTTTCTCTAGATTCGAAAGCTCTATAGCCGTCTTCAGTTCCTCAGGCACGGGTAAATTGACCTCCCTCAGATCAATTCGATCAGCCTTGTCGAACGAAGCTGGGAAGTCACTCCAGTCCCACTCTGCTGCAGGACCAATAACAAGGGCGAGTGTGAAGATGCGGACATTCGTCGGTATCTTCTTCTTAGCCATTATCCCATGGATCTCCTGCATCTCCTTGCCTTTCAACCGAGCCTTCACCTCGTTCAA
This sequence comes from Selaginella moellendorffii, assembly GCF_000143415.4. NCBI lineage: Eukaryota > Viridiplantae > Streptophyta > Lycopodiopsida > Selaginellales > Selaginellaceae > Selaginella > Selaginella moellendorffii. The sequence goes on from NW_003314308.1 coordinate 875,693, forward strand.
GGCCTTCTAGAACTTGTGATAGGATTCGGAGTCGTAGATCATATAGTGGACTGAAGATTCCACCTCCGCAAGTCCCACCATTAAGTCAATGATGGAGCTGACTTCATCTGCATGAGTGATCTCCTTGTTTGTGAAGTCCATCACACAAAAGATGTTCTTGACTTGCTCATCTCCGCGGGAAACGATGCTCCTCCACCTTTGATCCTCATCCGAATTCACGTATACCCGGTAAGGTTCTCGATAGGCCTCTGCTGCGGGGTCGAGCTGTTTCTGAAGCCGGCGGTCGACATCCCTCTTAATGAAATTTGGATACTGATCCAACTTCTCAACTTTACTTTTCGTGGCATCCCGCAGCAGATCGATGAACTTGGGGGCCCCCTTCACGTACTCGTCGATGTCTTCATTTGACAACTCCAGCTCTTCCATCATCTCTTGCGTGGTGTCGATGCTCACCCTCTCCACGGCCACTTGCTCGAAGATCCAATCCTTCAATAGCACACGAGCTCTCAGAGTCGTGCACAAGTCCTCGTATGTCATAATATGGTCGGGAGTCATTTTGGTCTTGTTGAAGACTACCTCACCACGTAGAAGAGCATTAGCCACTGTCAGAAGGTCGTTGTTGTCTAGAGACCGTGAGAAACGCAAGGCGTTGAGCTTCAAATCATTGGGCTTCCAGCCGTCCTCCACACCCATTGAGTTTAGCAACTCCCCGTCATGGTACCTCCTCAGCACATCTACCCATTTGTCAAAAACAACTTTTGTCGCGAGTAGAATGTTATGGATGCTGAGTGTGTCATTGACCCCCAGTGTTTTCGAGAGAAGACTCGAGAATTCTTGCAATGGAAATGGCGTGAGGCCACATGCTATGCCACATGCAACGAGGCTTACCTACCAGGCGTTAGTTGCTAGTGCACGTCCTTGTCCTGGTTTTTGTGGCTTCTTCAGTTGAACCCAGGGCTTCCGTGTTCATGCCAATGTCTCGTGCAGACCCGATTTGTAGCACGTTTCTTGCTTGACATTCTGCGTGTGGGAGATGGATATGATAGATCGGAGGGGCGAGTTGCCTTTTATCAGGCGGACAACTCTTGTCTTGAAAACTTTCTTCACCTCCTCACCCACCATAATATCCACAACTATCTCTTGCATCGCCAAGCTAGAATGCTGCCCGGAGACGGCATAGAACCGGATGTTCTGATCGTCCAACACCTTCCTATTGATCAAGTCTGGAAACCTCGTCTCGCCCTTCATTGTTCGGTAGTAGGGGATCACGTCTGCGATGTCGGGTGTTACTGGACTTGCCAGCATCTTCTGCTTCAGTTTCTCCACCCACTCATCAGATACTAGCCTGTGGTTGTATTTGCTTTGGATGTCGATATGACTCACGTCGATTGTATATACTTTGTTGGAATAGTAACAAGTACTATTATCTGCGACGATTTTTGCTGCCTCTTCTTGCTCTTTCTGCTTTTTGCGGCTCTTCTTTTTGGTGGGTGTAGTGTTCGAACCCGAGGCAATGGCATCACCGAGTAGCTTCTTTTTTGGACCAGGAGAGTCGGACGTCGGCTTGAGCTTGACCACCCTTTTCTGCTTCGGGGTAGTTTCCAGATCGACCCCCTTCCCCTTCGCTTCGCGAACTGGAGGCACTCTCAACGGCTCAATGTTGGAATATAGTTTTTGAACATCGCTGTAGGTGAGGTCCGTGGATTCCATGTGATCTTCATAGACCCGCAGCGTCTTTGAAATTGTAGGCCTCTTAGACAACCTCTCCCTAGCTCCCTCTAGGAATTCCTCATAGCCGCTGCCCCCCTCCGGGAAGCCGCTAGGATGTGCAAGGTGGATCTTGAAGGCGGATGCTGTCTCTACCACAAGTGCCAGTCCATATTCTTGCATGGAACTGCATGGAGTGTCTATCAGTTGGATTAGGATCCCCATGCATTCTTTTCTCCCACCATCTGTGTTGTACAGCCTCAGATCCTCGCCTTCCATCCCGAAAGTCCAACTGGTGAGCTCCTCCCCCTTCTCTGCATCCACATTGACAGTGGCTGGAAGAAGAACGCAATTCCTCGTTTGTTCAGAAATGCACAACAATTAGAGCTGACTGATGAAAAGCTAGCAGCTAGAAATAACGTGATGCCACACGCCATTCACCACTGCATCAGATGTCTTGAGGCTGCATCCTAAGATGGCGTGAGGCTACACGCCATCTGTAACCGGACTGCACTCGAGAGCCCAATCGGTGCATGCCAATGTTGCTACTGAATGGCATGTGGCCTCATGCCATTTTCTACTTGGCCTAAAAGACTTACCATTTGAAGTCGAATGGAGGCGTGACAATCGAGGCCGGACTCGCTGGCGAATGTGCATTGTGTGTGCAGCGGATCGTAGCAGCAAGGCTACTCTGCCACTTACAGTTGGAGAGTGGCGCTGAAATCTCCCGGGACGCCAAGTGGGCTGCGTGTGGGTGGCGGAGTGGGCGGCGGAGTTGGCGGCGAAGTTACAAACTGGGTGTGTCTTGAAGTGGACGCCGATGCACACGAGCGCGATGCGAGCGCGAGTGTGATGCAAGTGCGAGTGGACGCCGATGCACACGAGAAACCTGTAGAGAAGGTAGATGAGCGCGAATGTGAGCGTGATCGCGAGTGGGAGCGCGATGCGAGCGCGAGTGCGAGTGTGATGCGAGTGTGCGAGCGCGAGTACGAAGCAAAATGCAAAACCTAGCCTCACACGCGCAAAATGTCACGACGGTTGGTAATCCCGCCACGTCATCATTCCTCGGACTTGGGCGCCACCATTAATTTCTGGATCGCCGTGCGCATGCATGCACGTGAAATCCAAAAGAAATCCGCAACGTCATCATTCCTCGGACTGCATGCACGCGAAATCCAAAAGAAAGATCATGATTAGGATATCATTTAATACTCTCGTTATATTTATACCATGCATGATTGGATATTCCAAAGCATCTTGTATTTCCAAAAATGGTAGATGTTCAGCTAAATAAAGAAATTCTATCTGTTTCTATTTTTCTCTCAAATCAATATTATAGCGTGTGGGCTCATGCAATTTTGAACCAAAGAAACCCAAAAAACGTTGGACCCAAAATATTTTGAAAAAACCCAAAAAACCTTAAACATTTTAAACCCAAAAATCCAGGCATCCTGTGGCGTTATTCCTTGAATGGCGTGTGGGCGCATGCCATTTTCAGGGCCAAATGCTGAATGGAGAAAAATTCCCTTTCAGTGCAAATGCTGCAAGAGGCAGATGCCGAGCACAAAGGACTGTAACTACCTCACATGACACAGATAAACTTTTCTCTATTTGGCAAAGATAAACTTTATAGCGTGTGGGCTCATGCAATTTTGAACCCAAAAAATGCACCAAAAAATTCTCGGCGTCATCTAGCGTTATCTCTTGAATGGCATGGGGCTGCATGCCATTTTCAGGGGCACATAAGAGTATATTCCTAGGATATTCTGACATGCGCGAGATTTTTTTGAGTTTTCTGGAGATCCAACCGTTAGATCGCAACTAGATTTTACAGAATGGTATACAATGCCCTTCTTGATGACCCTGCAGAGAAGCATCTCGATCGGACACCACATGAGACCACACGAGCCTTACAATGTTTCAGGGGCATTTGCCATAGATCCAACCGTTATTTTGCTCAAAGATTCTACAGTTTGGTGTGCATTGACCTTTCCATTGACACTGCAAAGGGACACCACAATCAGATGCGGGATCACAAAAAACCAACTTCACTAACTCTGGTTTCACCAAGATCTACGTAAGGAGTTATGAAATGAAAGGACCCTCTCTATTGAAATGTGTTTATGGTCCTAGGGGCATTGTGACATATCAAAGGATTTTGCATCAAGTTCTGTATTTGCATGTTTATCAAGCTACTGAATTGCTAAACCCTAAACCCTAAACATGTGGCAAATGCTGCATGAAGAAAGATGCCCTTTCTGGGCAAATGCTGTAAGAGGCAGATGCCGAGCAGATGTATCTCAGGCTAGCGAAGGGGACAAACGAAAGCTAGCTATAAACATGACGGGATGCAAATAGATTACTAGGCTGGTCCTGCGAAAATCAAAAACCATAATTGAAAACATTGAAAATGCAAAAAGAAAGGTTTATAATATTTTTGAATTTTAAGCAACCAAAGGAATGTAAGTAGGGCATGTGTTTGTAAGTTTAAAAATGCCTCAACCACTTAAATTCCCAAGTAAATACTTGGCGATGCTTGTTGCCAAAGGCATATTTGAAACGGTTACACTTGGCTTTCTCATGGTTGGGCACACTCATGAAGACGTCGATGCCATGTTCAATCACCTGGCAGAGTCCCTCCGGCGATCCAATGTCCTCACCCTCCCACAACTCTACGATGAATTCCAAAATTGCATCAAAGGCACTGTTGAAGCTGCACTTCTGACAGAGGTTCTAGACTTTAAGGGGTTTGTAAGAGGCTACATCAGGGACGGATCCGAAACGCTGATTGGCCACTCCAAGCCTCTTCAATTTCATTTCAGCATGCATGACGGTGCTCCAGTGATGAGGTACAAGATGAGAGAATGGGACACAATGTGGCTGCCAGTGGACGGCATTGAACTCTTCAAGAGAGATCCCATAACTGGGGAACCTATGATTCCTCAGGGTTCCCCACGGCCGATGCACCCGGATGGACTCAAAGACCAGCAAAGTATAGTGGCCGGGATTAGACAGCATATTGCCTTCTGGAAGAGGGGGTTGGTGTTTGGTGGAGAATCCTATTTTCAGAGGTGCAAGCCTTTGCTCGAATACTCGAAGAAGATTATATCTGCTATCCAAAATGGGCCGGTTGTATATGAAGAATTGAAAGAGTCCTTTTGGCCAGAACCCAGAGCACCAGATAGTAGCGGAACAATGTCCTCTGGAAATGCAGTGACAGATAACGATGTTGAGGATCACTATTGTGGGCTGAGGAACAAGAAGCCGGATTCAGCATTCAATCCAGTACAGGTCTGCAAAGGAATGGTCGTGCTTGTCAGACCCAGTAATAAAAAACAAATGATATGGGTGGGACGCTGCATCACTGATGCAGAGGAGGACGCGGAAACTAACTCCTTCAATGTAACTGTGGAGTGGTTCAAGCCAAGTTCCGGATATATGAAGGATTGCCTAGAAAAGAGATGGGTGTTGAATCCAACAAAGATGATGTGACATATGCATTTACCAATCACACGTGCATAAATCTAATAATATGGCGTGTGGCCCATATTAATGGCACATAAACCCATATTGTGGGCTTATGTGCTTTATGTACCATCATTCCCTTGTAGCGTGTGTGTTGGTTTCCTTTTATAACACAACGAACTCCATATTTTAGGGTGAAGAGCGTTCTCATGGCAAGCACAAAATCTGTAAGTGAGGCAGAAAAGGAGACGGAGAAGGAGATAGGTGAAGATGTAGAATATATAAGTCTTCCAAACTCCCCGTACTATACTCCAGGTGATCATTTTTCTGAACAAACGGCAACATTAACAACTATCGAGAACGCCCCAATAACGTCAGTGACAACAATCCAAAGTAAAACAACTGACCCGGAGAAGGATGATAGTACCGCTGAGAGTACCAAAAAGGAGGTGTCCACTAGCGCTTAGGCTTATAATGGCGTGTGCCCTCATGCCATTTACTTGATCACCAAATACCTTTTTCCCTTTGCACTAGTATATCTTAATACCGGTCTGAGAAATAGAATGGCATGTGCCCTCAGGCCTTTTACTAAATCACCTTTGAAAGAAATGCAAACCTCTATGTCGTAAAGAAAAGGTACTAGAGAAATTCCTTAATAATATGAATGTTATTTAGTTTCATGAAAATACACTAAGGGTCAAATGAGTTAAATGACTTCTCCAGACTAGCAATGCCTCTTGCTACACCTTCACAATTAGATTCGTTAGAAAAAGATAACATTGAATAATATCTAAATGTTCTCACCATTAAGTTATATGTCTGGCTAATAGGAATGACATTCATCTTGGAAAGCTCACCACACGCTCAATGAACAAACAAATAATGTGTGCGCGCATGCCATCACTCTTCTTTAGCTTCAGATTCGGCTTGTTCACCTTGACAATGAGATTTATTATACAACCAGATGGACTCAGTCTGGACACAAAGTCACCGCGCTAGTCACCATGCCCCAGATATGTCTAGCCCCTGGACAAAAAACATATAATTTCACGTCATTTTCAAATACTTGAAAATTTGTACCTAGTCCCATTTTACTGAATAAATCCCACTTTAAAGAAATAAAGCTTATATCTAGTTCGACAGATTGTCTTCTTGACATCTTCCTCTGCTACCCTGATCTGGTAGTATCCTGACCTCAGGTCAATCCTCGAGAAGTATTTTGCCTTTCCCAACCTATCGAATAGGTCCTCAATCCTTGGCAAAGGGTACTTATTCTTCTTTGTATACTTGTTGAGCAACCGGTAGTCTATGCACATGCACATAGATCCATCTTTCTTTTTCACAAATAACACTGGTGCCCCATACGGTGACTTGCTCAACCTAACATACCTTTTGTCCACCAACTCGTCTAGTTGGCGCTTGAGCTCTTCGAGTTCTTTTTCGTTCAAACAATAGGGAGGACGAACCACCGCCTCAGCACCTTCGACCAGCTCAATCTTATGTTCTATCGGTCGTGCGGGGGGCAACCCTGCCGGTAACTCCTCCGGCATGGTATCCTGGAATTGGTCCAACACCCGTTGGATCACTAAAGGTACTTCTTCCGGTACTGTCTTTTTGTTACTCTTCACCGAGAGTAAGCACAAAAATGCTGCCTTAGTTCCTTTAATGAGTGGTCCTCTTGTGGACACCAGGTTTAAGCAGGAATCTTTGGCCTTGCTTTGCCCTACCTTTAGATCCTGGGCCTCCACCCTAAATCTTCTTCCTTGGGCATTCGCCAGTACCACAAGGTTCCTACCTTGTCCATGTAGGGCTACCACGAACCGATTGAACCAATCCATTCCGAAGATCATGTCAAATCCCACCATGTCCAACACGGTGAAATCCATGTCTACTTTCCATGTCCCTACTTGGACTCTCGCTTGTCGAAGTACCTCATCGGTGCTTTGGCTACCTTGAACACACTCTATAGTCCTTGGTTTGCCTAGCCACTGCACCGTTAGTCCGGCTTGCCGGACTATATCTGCAACCACAAAATTATCCGAAGCACCCGTGTCAATAAGGATCTTAACAATGCTACCTCCGAGCTTCCCTCGGAGGGCTAGTAGATGTCGCGAACGACTCTCTACCAAAGTTGCCCGTGTAATGAGTAACTTTGAGTTAGGGACTGAATCACATACCTCAGTTTGGACTTCATCCGACTTGATAGCCATATTGGCTCTGGCCTTCTTCGGGTAGGGACATTCCCTCAAAAAGTGTCCCGCTTTGCCGCAGTTGTAGCATACGTTGTTTTCCACGCTGCTATATGACTTGACCTTCTTATCCGTGGGTTTGTCTCTTTTTGCTTGACTCCCCCACGTACTCACTCGCTGGCCACCGGATTTGCCTTTCCGAAACCCCGAGGACTCATTCTTAGAGAAACTCTTCTTGAATTTCCCTTTGCTATACGTTCCCCTTGGTTTGGCCCCTTTGCTAAACGTGGACCCCAACCCCATCCCTATCGTGTTCCCCTTTAGCAGGTTATTGTTGAAATGCACTTTGATGGCCGCATCCAACACTTCCTTGTAGTTGGTTAGGTTCTAACGCATCACCTCACCGCAAGCCCAGGTTTGCAAACCTGATATGAAGGCATGGAACGCATCCATATCCCCCATGTCTGTAACAAGTATCCTTTTTGCCATAAACCCATTCACATACTTCTGAATGGTTCCAGTCTGCTTCAGCCTACTCAGCTTGTCCCTTAGATGTAGAGTACCATTCGGAGGAACGTAAGTCGCACAGAACCTCGCCTTCATCATTTCCTAAGTGGCCACCAGTCCTTCGTTGGCCTCTATCATTCTCCACCAAGACTTGGCATTATCTGCCAAGTATGGTTTTGCACATGGGACCTTCTCTGAGCTCGGTAACCACAATGCTCGGAAGTAATCCTCCATATCGTAAAACCAATCCTCCACCACCTTATAGTCGTTCACTCCCTTGAAGACCGGTGGGGGCTTTGGTTTGTACTTGGGAACTGCCTGAGGGACTAATTCCACTTCGGTCTGTTTGACCTTGTCTAGTTTTGCCTCAGTCCCTACCGAAGGGTCCGCACCTTTTGCGCTATCAGCCTCTGCCGCCTTTTGCCTTTTCTTTCGCTTCTCGTCATGCTTTAGCTTGCGTATGAGAGTCTCTAGTAGGGCATTGGTCTGTGCCAATTGTCCTTCTAGAATGTCCAATCACGCCTTGGACAACCGAACCTCACCACCGGACTCCTGTTTGGAAGATTCCTCACTAAAGTCCTCCTCATGCAAGGATTCCTCATCCATAGCCTCTTGTTCGACCGGAGGCTCCAACTCTGGAGGGGGTTCCATCTCTGCCTTGGTTCGTTTCCACCCTGCCTTTGCCATCTCCTAGCAATTCGCCTCTATCCTTCGCTAGAACTGAGGAAAAGGCCACGATACCAAATTGTAAGCCACAAATTTTTCCTTTCCAATTTGTCAGCTTACCTCGTCTATCCGACCAACATTGCCTTGGCTTATGCTAAGTTCCCTCTCCAAAGTTCCCGCCTATTGTACCAACTCTTACTTGGTCCTATTTGGTTTCAGCTACTCATTGCACGAGCAATGGAGCATTAGCCATCCATCCATGGATTCCCAAATCTCTCCCAATCCCCCTCCCCAGGTTAGACTAGACTTAAGGTTCGGCTACACTCCCCATAGGCACAAGCAGCCAAGCACACCAAGCCTCCAAGTTCCTAACACCCCTTGGTACAACAAGACTTGATCATGGGACCCTCTAAATCCCAAGCCTTGGGTGCAACACTTGCTTCGGGACATTGGGGCAAAACACCGAGGCATAAAGGCCCAGTATGGGTACCTCTACCCCCCCCCCCCCGCTTCCATCCCGAAGGGAAGGCCCAAGCCCCTAGGAAGGGCGAGGACCGATGAGCCACAAGGTACTCAAGTGGGGCACCACTCCACATGAGCCGGGAGCACCACAGTCTGTTTCCCTTTCGGGAGTGGGAGCTGCTCTTGAGCACTTCCCTGGGTGGCCCCTCCGGCACCACCCAAGCCCATACTCACTCCCACCCAAGGCCCCTCAACCCCAGTCTCAACCTCAAGTCAGTTTGGAAGCACCACTGAAGAGTTCCTTCAAGACTGGTTCCTGGACCTCACTATCCCTACTATACTTTTGGAACCCCCTGCAGCCCCCCCCCCCCCGGGAGACGCATGCTTTGGGCTTTCACCCCTTGACCTGTATTAGTACTCGATCTCGGACTCAATCTCGGACCCGACTTCGGACTCGATCTCGGACTCAATCTCAGACCCGATCTCGGACTCGACTTCGGACTCGACCTCGGACTTGGCCTCGAACCCGATTTGGATCTCGGACTCTATCTTGAACTCGGTCTCCGATTCGACCTCGGACTCGATCCCGGAGTCTATCTCGAACTCGGTCTTAGAGTTGGTCTTGGACTCGATCTTCGACTTGGTCCCATCTGATGAACTCTTTGTCATTTCGGTCATGCTTTCGGGGATCCTTTAGCCTACCACACCTCGGGGAGTTGGCTCCTTACACTTCTATCCCCAACGGTCAGTGTTGGGGAAGTTGTTATTCTCATTGGGGATTACACATAGCTTTTAGATGCTACTAGTCGGGATCTCTACATGCTTGATTGGTGGATCCATGGTCTGGGTCAACTCACACCTTATGGGAAGATCGATTTCATCTTTTTCAATCCTCCTGATGGGATGCCACCACCGCAAGGGGATACTCCTTCATGGAATGTGTTGCAGGCCCAACACATTTCTCAAGCCTTAAAGGTTGCAAGTAGCTTTATGACATACGAGGATGTGGTTGTCATGATCCTTCCCCACTCTCTAATGTGGGACAGTCTTCTCACACACTTGGCTGACAACAATGATGGATTTGTCAAGTTTTCATCTGGCTGCCATCTTTTGAGTATGGTGGTGGACACAAAAGGCACTAGTGGGTAGAAGTGAAAGGTCTGTGACTTCTTTATTTACAAATTAACTCTATTCTATTTTTTTTCCAGGTTTATTCCTGGAACTACCATGCTCTATGCCACATTGGGAACAGGCGTAATGCCACACGAGCTGACGAGCGTGCTACTCTTGCTTTACCAGGATATGACAACTCTACAAACATCATCCCAAATGTGATTGACTTGGACATTCTTCACCCAGCGTTCCCTAGTTATTGACATCGTTCGGCCACGGCCATGCAGATCTTGTTGGAGTTATTCTGTCCGCCAAAGGGGATTGTGCTTGATGCTACAATAGAATTTGGGTCAATGGTGCAGGCAGTGAAAAAGACAAGTTGAGCTGTTTTTGCACTTGAGGAGGGTGCCTTTGAGGACATTCTTAGGAGATTTTGCGACAGGTGATGTTAGTGCTTGAAATAATCTATAATATTTATTCTCAAATGTTTCTATGTCATTATGTCTACACTTATCACACACAGTGTTTCAGTCCACACGCTTGATCTTGATGATATGAATGATTATATGGACCGAAGTCAATTCCACTTACCTATTTATGCTGAACGTATGGCACAACATTACATACAACACGAGCCTATAGTGAAGGAGTATTCCACTATACCCATTTCTGCTTTTCTAGATATGGAAGCAGAAGAAGATTGAATATATACTGATTTTAATATAAATTATGTTGTTTAATATATTATTTTCTTTCTTTGTAGACTAAAAGATTAGTTCGTGTCGAACCAATAATTTACATGAGCTTATGGAATACCTTAAACACCTAGATTTTATGTTAAAAATTCTTGGTTTGGGACAAACTAAGGTAGTGCCATTAAACTTTCGTTAGTTAGGGGATTGTATTGACTTCCTTTGACTTTTGTTGACTTTCATTGACTTGAGCTCAACTCAAAAACTACCCAGCCTTTAAAGTCACATTTGCGATAAATGAGCACAAAACAATCGATGAATGAGTCTCTAAAAAGGGATATAAGAAGGACTAATACATGGCAAGTGTTGTGACATATGGAAATGTCAGGAATAAGTCTAAGATGGAGTTCGAGATGGACTCTAAGATGGAGTTTGAGATGGACTTGAGATAGAGTCCGAAATGGACATGAGATGGAGTTTGAGATAGACTTAAGATGGACTCAAGATGGAGTTTAAAATGGACCCAAGATGGAGTCCAAGGTCAAGTCCAAGATGGACCCAAGATGGAGTTCCAGGTCGAGTCCCAAATAGGTTTGAGATGGAGTCTGAGACCGAGATCGAGACCAAGACCGAGGCCAAGACCGAGACCGAGACTGAGTCCAAGTCTAAGAGTGAAAGCCCAAAGTGATCATCTCCCAAACCCTAGGAGGTTTGGTGAGCTCCAAAAGTATAGTAAGGGGAGGACTCCAATGGAGCCAGTTTGGCCAGAAAAGGCTAGTGTAACCAAGAAAGGCTATACCCACATATTGGGTGATGATATAACCATTAAAGAGTCCAAGGTTAAAATGAATATGGACAGACAAGTGGGGTAGCTTGGTGAAGTATTCAAGAGCTGGCTTTAGCTTTCCCGGGAGATTGAATGATTGATGCTCCCAATTCAAGTGTGGATAGCACTATTTACTTGGATACCTGGCATGGCTCATCGGAACTTCACTCTAGCCACATGGCTAGGGCATCTAAGGGCAGAAGATGGGGAGTATACCCACAAGGCTTATATAGGGCCACAATGTTTCAAAATGTCATCTTAAAATCCCAGACTATAGAAAGGAAGAGGAGCAATCCTCTGGTGTAATAACCAAGGTTACGGTTGTATGGTGAGGAAATCCTAAAGGACAGTAGAACTTAGTAGTCAGGCCTTTGGGCCTTGATCTAGTGGTAGTGTTGGTGAGCATGGTTATGAATGAAGAGAGACTTGGTGGGGACAGAATAAAGGATATTGGAGAAGGGTGTTCCCCATGTCTCCAAACATCCTAAGGGTGTTAAGGTGTGGTTGAGAGATGACCACTCATGGATGGATAGCCCAATCTTTGAGAGACAAGATTGTGATACAAGTGGTCTTAGACTATTGATTTGATAAAGGTGAATGGGCATGAAGCTCTATTTCATTAAAGTGGGATTTATTCAGTAAAATGGGACTAGGTACAAATTTTCAAGTATTTGAAAATGACGTGAAATTATATGTTTTTTGTCCAGGGGCTAGACATATCTGGGGCATGGTGACTAGCGCGGTGACTTTGTGTCCAGACTGAGTCCATCTGGTTGTATAATAAATCTCATTGTCAAGGTGAACAAGCCGAATCTAAAGCTAAAGAAGAGCGATGGCATGCACGCACACACTATTTGTTTGTTCATTGAGCGTGTGGTGAGCTTTCCAAGATGAACGTCATTCCTATTAGCCAGACATATAACTTAATGATGAGAACATTTAGATATTATTCAATGTTATCTTTTTCTAACGAATCTAATTGTGAAGGTGTAGCAAGAGGCATTGCTAGTCTGGAGAAGTCATTTAACTCATTTGACCCTTAGTGTATTTTCATGAAACTAAATAACATTCATATTATTAAGGAATTTCTCTAGTACCTTTTTTTTACGACATAGAGGCTTGCATTTCTTTCAAAGGTGATTTAGTAAAAGGCCTGAGGGCACATGCCATTTTATTTCTCAGACCGGTATTAAGATATACTAGTGCAAAGGGAAAAAAGTATTTGGTGATCAAGTAAATGGCATGAGGGCACACGCCATTATAAGCCTAAGCGCTAGTGGACACCTCCTTTTTGGTACTCTCAGTGGTACTATCATCCTTCTCCGGGTCAGTTGTTTTGCTTTGGATTGTTGTCTCTGACGTTACTGGGGCGTTCTCGATAGTTGTTAATGTTGCCGTTTGTTCAGAAAAATGATCACCTGGAGTATAGTACGGGGAGTTTGGAAGACTTATATATTCTACATCTTCACCTATCTCCTTCTCCGTCTCCTTTTCTGCCTCACTTACAGATTTTGTGCTTGCCATGAGAACGCTCTTCACCCTAAAATATGGAGTTCGTTGTGTTATAAAAGGAAACCAACACACACGCTGCAAGGGAATGATGGTACATAAAGCATATAAGCCCACAATATGGGTTTATGTGCCATTAATATGGGCCACATGCCATATTATTAGATTTATGCACGTGTGATTGGTAAATGCATATGTCACATCATCTTTGTTTTACCTCACACACTATATCAGGCCTAATGAACCATATCACATGTGCGCACATGCTATATATATGGAGAAGTATTATGCAAGGATAGAAAAATTCAATGCATGATTGTGGAGAGCAATGGCATGAAGCCACATGCTAAATAACATTTTAGAGAAAGAATTAAAATAGAAACATGCAAACAGTACTGAGTGGACCAAGACTTAGAAGTGCACAATTGAATGAGGTATTTCTAATAAATATTTCACTCACCTCATATAGGAATGGCTACCACTCTCAAATGGCGTATCGCCTCATACCATCACCTCGCAATTTGTTATAACAATCCGATGAATTCATATTCAGCTTGTTCACCTTGAACTTTAAGTAAGATTTGCTAGAACAACTAAGAATTTATACTTGTTATTTGTATCATCTCACCTAGGAATGGCGTAAGGCCACATGCCATCACGCCTCCTCTGATTCAGATTCGGATTGTTCACCTTGAAATAAAATACATTAGAAACTTAGTAAAGGAATATTAATGAATCTCACCTTGAACCCGGGTTATGAATGCTCTTGCTGCATCTCTTGCATGGTCTGACAAGGTGATGGTGGCACTCTGCTTCCGCATCCAACCATACACAACATTATCCACCAATATGCTCATGCTGGGATCCCTTGGATTCAGCACCCATCTCTTTTCTAGGCAATCCTTCGTATATCCGGAACTTGGCTTGAACCACTCCACAGTTACATTGAAGGAGTTAATTTCCACGTCCTCCTCTGCATCAGTGATGCAGCGCCCCACCCATATCATTTGTTTTTTATTACTGGGTCTGACAAGCATGACCATTCCTTTGCAGACCTGTACTGGATTGAATGCTGAATCCGGCTTCTTGTTCCTCGGCCCACAATAGTGATCCTCAACATCGTTATCTGTCACTGCATTTCCAGAGGACATTGTTCCGCTACTATCTGGTGCTCTGGGTTCTGGCCAAAAGGACTCTTCCAATTCTTCATATACAACCGGCCCATTTTGGATAGCAGATATAATCTTCTCCCAGTATTTGAGCAAAGGCTTGCACCTTTGAAAATAGGATTCTCCACCAAACACCAACCCCCTATTCCAAAAGGCAATATGCTATCTAATCCCGGCCACTATACTTTCTTGGTCTTTGAGTCCATCCGGGTGCATCGGCCGTGGGGAACCCTGAGGAATTATAGGTTCCCCAGTTATGGGATCTCTCTTGAAGAGTTCAATGCCGTCCACTGGCAGCCACATTGTGTCCCATTCTCTCATCTTGTACCTCATCACTGGAGCACCGTCATGCATGCTGAAATGAAACTGAAGAGGCTTGGAGTGGCCAATCAGCATTTCGGATCCGTCCCTGATGTAGCCTCTTACAAACCCCTTAAAGTCTAGAACCTCTGTCAGAAGTGCAGCTTCAACAGTGCCTTTGATGCAATTTTGGAATTCATCATAGAGTCGTGGGAGGGTGAGGACATTGGATCGCCGGAGGGACTCTGCCAGGTGATTGAACATGGCATCGACGTCTTCATGAGTGTGCCCAACCATGAGAAAGCCAAGTGTAACCGTTTCAAATATGCCTTTGGCAACAAGCATCGCCAAGTACGCGAAGACGTACATGTTTTTGTTTTCACTGCCAGCATTGTCTGTTTGGAGCAGAAGATGGGGTGGAAGGCCACATCGGCCGCAAGAACTTCCTTGAGATTCTGCTTCGTTTGGATGAGGCTGTGCATTCACTGGGCGACCAGCCTCGTCGGAATGGCATGAGGCCTCACGTGATAACCCTACAATCTGACGGCCAACATATTCACTGGGATGGCATGGGGCCCCACGCGATACTGCAAGCCTTTACTCCTCCTCCAGCTGAACCTTGTATAGGGTTCGATCGACAAGGGCCTTATGCAAGGGTTGGCCGTTCAGCTCAGTCTGCACACTTTGCAGAGACCTTAAGTGTTTTGCTAGGGACGCAATCATCATGTTTGCACCCCCGCCACCCCATAGAGGGACAAAGAAGTTCCCATAGTTCTGGGCACCATGCCCATGAGCGATTATGCCAAACAGAGACACAGGCAGCTGCATGGATGAAGAGATTGCCTTGGGGGCAGGATTGAGTCGAGGTAAGCACGTCTTTTTCTGGTCCATTTTGTCGTGGATGATGCAGAGGTAAGTCCTGCAGCTTCTCTGCTCGATGTTGTGGTCGAGCCGCCTTCTAACCAACGTCTCTTGCTCTTGAGCGATGCAAGAATTCTTCGACAAAGCCATTTTGATAGCAGTGCACTCGTCACACTTTGAAAAGCTGGAGTACTTTCCTATACTCACATCCCTGAACCTGTTGCTCCATAATCTACTAAATCTAGATTGGCTCAGCTTCCTATAACCATTACTCTGGAGTTCCCGATTCACATCTTCCAATATGGCCCCCTTGGTATACATGGAAGGGAGAACTCGTTGGGTGTCTCGAGTTCCATCTTCCAAGAGGCGGGTTTTATGTGGTTGCTGCTCGCTACATGTCTCGACAAATCTCTTGAAGATTGCCTCTCCATATACAACATGACCCCTGGTTTTGTGAGTACCGTCGTTCCCATGGACTGCCTGTTGAACCCTTTGTTCCTCGAACTCAGTTTTGATTCTGTAGAATGTGGTTCGAGGGACTCCATAAATGATTCTTCATGCCTTCATGCAGACCAAACCCCTTTGGAAGACCATGCCCCCCACCTGATGTTCTGAAGCATCAACAGATGACCGTAATGCCTCATACACAAAATTGCGAGCTGCCTTCCAGGACAATGTCTTGTATCTTGCTCTCTCCTTTTCAATAGCATCCCAATCACCATGTTGACAGCACCTTCTCTTGCAACAAGCAACTGTCGAGACCATTCGAACCTCCATCGCCATTTTCTGCCTTTTCGGTTCGTTGCTCAGATCCCTTTGGCTGCGCTTTAGGAAGGTGTACTTTCTTTTCCCATGAAGAGATGTTCTGTCATCAGTTGTAATGGTGTTTGATTGTGAATCCTTCACATTCTCAAACACTAAGTGCCTCAATTTCCACCGCACAATGCTTCCAATAGTCAGACTGTTTTCTTCTGTGTCAACAACCTTTAAAATCGCAACTCCAATATTATCCCAGCCCAATTATTGATTAGCAACCGCATCTCTTGGATCGACAACTATGGCTAAGCCCTTAGCTACCACCTCCCCCTCGAGGTTGTTTAGAAACACTTTTGCCTGAATCCATGTAGCACGGTTCTTAAGATCCACAGAGGGAACATGCGTTGCACTTGCGGAGGCCATTCTGAAAGTGCAGAAAAGAAGTTAAGACCATACAAAAAATGATTGGAGAATGGCCTAAATCATAACATACCAAACAACCTCAATAGCATGAGGCCACATGCCATTATTCAAACATGCTATTGACACCCACGTGAAATTTCGCATTCACAAAATTGGCATGAGCCCTCATGCCATTAGTGGTACCACTAATGGCATGAGGCCTCACGCTATCTTTGGCCCCTGCTAGCCTGTTGCTATATTCCTTTTGCCTTGCTGCAACTGTATATATTTTTGTGTGCGTGACTAGTCACCCATACAAAAATATATACAATTGCAGCAAGGCAAAAGGAATATGGCAATAGGCTAGCAGGGGCCAAAGATGGCATGCTCATGCCATCTTGATATACACACAGCTGCAGGCAAGTAAAAACATACATGACAATACGCTAGCCATGAAATTGCAAGGGCCCAAGATGGCATGTGGCCTCATGCCATTTCTAAATGTGGTCCTAAGCCATTCCATGGTGAACATACCAGGAAGCACAAGTGCCGAATATCAAGAGGAAGCGGTAGCCACACCAAAGACAGTGCCGCTCGCAACACCGCAACTACTCGTAGCGCCGCTCGCAACACCGCAACTGCTCGTAGCGCCGCTCGCACAAACTGCCACTCGCATAAACTGCCGCTCGCAATGGCGCTCGCAATGCCGCAACCGCTCGTAGACGCATAAACCACAACTCACAACGCCGCTTACACAAGCAGCGCTCACTGCGCTCAGCGGAACCAAGAACACGGCGCACAAAAATGATAGACCTAGGAATGAGTTCGAGAATTCAAAAATAACACACGCTTGAACGTCACATCAAATCCTCTGACAAACCAGATCTTATGATTCCTCTGACAAATTTCAAACTGAGTAGCTTCTAGACTTTGCTGTCGGAGGTTGAACTTTGTCACATCATGTCCTTGCCTCGATCCAGCTGTGCCATGTCAGTGATTCGAACTTTGCCATGCCATGTCAGCGATCCGCGCCAAGATTATTCGCCGTGTAAAGGAATAATTATGCTGTGTGTGTACATCCATTTATGGCAATATAAGGCCACACGCCATTCAAAGAATAATGCTAGTCGAGCATTTTTTGGTGCATTTTTGGGTTCAAAATTGCATGAGCCCACACGCTATAAAGTTTACCTGTACCAAAAATAGAAACAGCTTTATTTACTTGGGAATTTAAGTGGTTGAGGCATTTTTAAACTTACAAACACATGCCCTACTTACATTCCTTTGGTTGCTTAAAATTCAAAAATATTATAAACCTTTCTTTTTGCATTTTCAATGTTTTCAATTATGGTTTTTGATTTTCGCAGGACCAGCCTAGTAATCTATTTGCATCCCGTCATGTTTATAGCTAGCTTTCGTTTGTCCCCTTCGCTAGCCTGAGATACATCTGCTCGGCATCTGCCTCTTACAGCATTTGCCCAGAAAGGGCATCTTTCTTCACGCAGCATTTGCCACATGTTTAGGGTTTAGGGTTTAGCAATTCAGTAGCTTGATAAACATGCAAATACAGAACTTGATGCAAAATCCTTTGATATGTCACAATGCCCCTAGGACCATAAACACATTTCAATAGAGAGGGTCCTTTCATTTCATAACTCCTTACGTAGATCTTGGTGAAACCAGAGTTAGTGAAGTTGGTTTTTTGTGATCCCGCATCTGATTGTGGTGTCCCTTTGCAGTGTCAATGGAAAGGTCAATGCACACCAAACTGTAGAATCTTTGAGCAAAATAACGGTTGGATCTATGGCAAATGCCCCTGAAACATTGTAAGGCTCGTGTGGTCTCATGTGGTGTCCGATCGAGATGCTTCTCTGCAGGGTCATCAAGAAGGGCATTGTATACCATTCTGTAAAATCTAGTTGCGATCTAACGGTTAGATCTCCAGAAAACTCAAAAAAATCTCGCGCGTGTCAGAATATCCTAGGAATATACTCTTATGTGCCCCTGAAAATGGCATGCGGCCCCACGCCATTCAAGAGATAACGCCAGATGACGCCGAGAATTTTTTGGTGCATTTTTTGGGTTCAAAATTGCATGAGCCCACACGCTATAAAGTTTATCTTTGCCAAATAGAGAAAAGTTTATCTGTGTCATGTGAGGTAGTTACAGTCCTTTGTGCTCGGCATCTGCCTCTTGCAGCATTTACACTGAAAGGGAATTTTTCTCCATTCAGCATTTGGCCCTGAAAATGGCATGTGCCCACACGCCATTCAAGGAATAACGCCACAGGACGCCTGGATTTTTGGGTTTAAAATGTTTAGGGTTTTTTGGGTTTTTTCAAAATATTTTGGGTCCAACGTTTTTTGGGTTACTTTGGTTCAAAATTGCATGAGCCCACACGCTATAATATTGATTTGAGAGAAAAATAGAAACAGATAGAATTTCTTTATTTAGCTGAACATCTGCCATTTTTGGAAATACAAGATGCTTTCGAATATCCAATCATGCATGGTATAAATATAGCAAGGGTATTAAATGATATCCCAATCATGATCTTTCTTTTGGATTTCGCGTGCATGCAGTCCGAGGAATGATGACGTTGCGGATTTCTTTTGGATTTCACGTGCATGCATGCGCGCGGCGATCCAGAAATTAATGGTGGCGCCCAAGTCCGAGGAATGATGACGTGGCGGGATTACCAACCGTCGTGACATTTCGCGCGTGTGAGGTTAGGTTTTGCATTTGGCTTCGTACTCGTGCTCGCACACTCGCGCTCGCGCTCGCATCACACTCGCACTCGCGCTCGCATCACACTCGCGCTGGTGCTCGCATCACACTTGCGCTTGCATCGCACTCCCACTCGCGATCACGCTCACATTCGCGCTCATCTACCTTCTCTACAAGTTTCTCGTGTGCATCGGCGTCCACTCGCGCTTGCATCACACTCGCGCTCGCATCGCGCTCGTGTGCATCGGCATCCACTTCAAGACACACCCAGTTTGTAACTTCGCCGCCAACTCCGCCGCCCACTCCGCCACCCACACGCAGCCCACTTGGCGTCCCGGGAGATTTCAGCGCCACTCTCCAACTGTAAGTGGCAGAGTAGCCTTGCTGCTACGATCCGCTGCACACACAGTGCACATTCGCCAGCAAGTCCGGCCTCGATTGTCACGCCTCCATTCGGCTTCAAATGGTAAGTCTTTTAGGCCAAGTAGAAAATGGCATGAGGCCACATGCCATTCAGTAGCAACATTGGCATGCACCGATTGGGCTCTCGAGTGCAGTCCGGTTACAGATGGCGTGTAGCCTCACGCCATCTTAGGATGCAGCCTCAAGACATCTGATGCAGTGGTGAATGGCGTGTGGCCTCACGTTATTTCCAGCTGCTAACTTTTCATCTATCAGCTCTAATTGTTGTGCATTTCTGAACAGGCGAGGAATTGCGTTCTTCTTCCAGCCACTGTCAATGTGGATGCAGAGAAGGGGGAAGAGCTCACCAGTTGGACTTTTGGGATGGAAGGCGAGGATTTGAGGCTATACAACACAGATGGTGGGAGAAAAGAATGCATGGGGATCCTCATCCAAGTGACAGACACTCCATGCAGTTCCATGCAAGAATATGGACTGGCACTTGTGGTAGAGACAACGTCCGCCTTCAAGATCCACCTTGCACATCCTAGCGGCTTCCCGGAGGGGGGCAGCGGCTATGAGGAATTCCTAGAGGGAGCTAGGGAGAGGTTGTCAGGAGGCCTACAATTTCAAAGACGCTGCGGGTCTATGAAGATCACATGGAATCCACGGACCTCACCTACGGCGATGTTCAAAAACTATATTCCAACATTGAGCCGTTGAGAGTGCCTCCAGTTCGCGAAGCGAAGGGGAAGGGGGTCGATCTGGAAACTACCCCAAAGCAGAAAAGGGTGGTCAAGCTCAAGCCGACGTCCGACTCTCCTGGTCCAAAAAAGAAGCTACTCGGTGATGCCATTGCCTTGGGTTTGAACACTACACCCACCAAAAAGAAGAGCTGCAAAGAGCAAAAAGAGCAAGAAGAGGCAGCAAAAATCGTCGCAGATAATAGTACTTGTTACTATTCCAACAAAGTATATACAATCGACGTGAGCCGTATCGACATCCAAAGCAAATACAACCACAGGCTAGTATCTGATAAGTGGGTGGAGAAACTGAAGCAGAAGATGCTGGCAAGTCCAGTAACACCCGACATCGCAGACGTGATCCCCTACTACCGAACAATGAAGGGCGAGACGAGGTTTCCAGACTTGATCAATAGGAAGGTGTTGGACGATCAGAACATCCGGTTCTATGCCGTCTCCGGGCAGCATTCTAGTTTGGCGATGCAAGAGATAGTTGTGGATATTATAGTGGGCGAGGAGGTGAAGAAAGTCTTCAAGACAAGAGTTGTCCGCCTGATAAAAGGCAACTCGCCCCTCCGATCTATTATATCCATCTCCCACACGCAGAATGTCAAGCAAGAAACGTGCTACAAATCGGGTCTGCACGAGACATTGGCACGAACACGGAAGCCCTGGGTTCAACTGAAGAAGCCACAAAAACCAAGACAAGGACGTGCACTAGCAACTAACGCCTGGTAGGTAAGCCTCGTTGCATGTGGCATAGCATGTGGCCTCACGCCATTTCCATTGCAGGAATTCTCGAGTCTTCTCTCGAAAACACTGGGGGTCAATGACACACTCAGCATCCATAACATTCTACTCGCGACAAAAGTTGTTTTTGACAAATGGGTAGATGTGCTGAGGAGGTACCATGACGGGGAGTTGCTAAACTCAATGGGTGTGGAGGACGGTCGGAAGCCCAATGATTTGAAGCTCAACGCCTTGCGTTTCTCGCGGTCTCTAGACGACGACGACCTTCTGACAGTGGCTAATGCTCTTCTACGTGGTGAGGTAGTCTTCAACAAGACCAAAATGACTCCCGGCCATATTGTAACATACGAGGACTTGTGCACGACTCTGAGAGCTTGTGTGCTATTGAAGGATTGGATCTTCGAGCAAGTGGCCGTGAAGAGGGTGAGCATCGACACCACGCAAGAGATGATGGAAGAGCTAGAGTTGTCAAATGAAGACATCGACGAGTACGTGAAGGGGGCCCCCAAGTTCATCGATCTGCTGCGGGATGCCACCAAAAGTAAAGCTGAGAAGTTGGATCAGTATCCAAATTTCATTAAGAGGGATGTCGACTGCCGGCTTCAGAAACAGCTCAACCCCGCAGCAGAGGCCTATCGAGAACCTTACCGGGTATACGTGAATTCGGATGAGGATCAAAGGTGGAGGAGCATCGTTTCTCGCGGAGATGAGCAGGTCAAGAACATCTTTTATGTGATGGACTTCACAAACAAGGAGATCACTCATGCAGACGAAGTCAGCTCCATCATTGACTTAATGGTGGGACTTGCGGAGGTGGAATCTTCAGTCCACTATATGATCTACGACTCTGAATCCTATCACAAGTTCTAGAAGGCCTTGAACGAGGTGAAGGCTCGGTTGAAAGGCAAGGAGATGCAAGAGATCCATGGGATAATGGCTAAGAAGAAGATACCGACGAATGTCTGCATCTTCACACTCGCCCTTGTTATTGGTCCTGCAGCAGAGTGGGACTGGAGTGGCTTCCCAGCTTCATTCGACAAGGCCGATCGAATTGATATGAGGGAGGTACCCGTGCCTGAGGAATTGAAGACGGCTATGGAGCTTTCGAATCCAAAGAAAGCTCCAGGTGCAGCATGGGAAATGCTTAGCTGGGTCTTCAATGCAATAGCGGGTGGGTCACCTGCTTCTGACTCCAAGGGCAAATGTGTTGTCGAGTACAACTGCGGCAGACTATTCTTTCGAGCCACACTACTCAAGGGTGTCCCGTGTGTTGCGGTGACAAACTCCATTGAAGAGGTGACTTCAATGGAGCATATAATTACAGTTGCCAAAGAAAAATAGTATCTTCTCTGCGAACTTGGTGAGTACGCACTTTAAGTTTAAATGTTATCTCACAAGCTCTGTATGCAGGAGCGTGGCCACCCCCAGATGCTGAAATGGCGTTAATAGCTACTATTGAAGATACCCATGTTGGGCCGAGCTCACAACCTGCACAAGGTAAGGTCACGTGAGGCCTCACGCCATTTTGATTATAGATCGTTGTGAATATTCAGACACGAGGACTGAAAAGCGCACTGGTGGCGCGTCGAAGAAGGACAAACAGACAAGCAATAGGAAAAAAGGAGGTACAAATTATATTTGCAATGGCGTGTGGTCTCATGCCATTCCTTGTAGGAGACACTTCTTCAAAGGCAAAACAGGCAAGCACCAGCCAAGCTCAAACTGACAGTGGTCATAAAAAGCGAAAGCACGTTGGACAGTCGTCGGGATCAGAGGCGTTTGATTCGAAAAGGAAGAAGGGCAACGAAAAGATGATAGGTAATGCCTCGCGGTTATGGCGTGTGTGCGAAAGCAGCCAATCACCACCTCCTGACTCAGATTCCTATGGCGGACTCCCCTTCCCCAATCTCAATGGAGAGGTACAATGGATGAGGGATGCTTTTCAAGTCAGGGCCACGTTTTTCTCATCTCGTTGTCTTCGAAGGGTGCAAGAACGTGCAGAAACCATGTTAAAACGTCGGGTGAGGATACGGTCCTAGGTCACGCACTAAAATAGGCTATGGATGTCTTGTATTTTGAGATGGAGACTCGGCCAGATGATTTTCCCAAGATGGTCCTGGAAGAACAAGCCATCCAGCCTGAGCAGCCTATGGAAGAAATGCAGGAGGGGGATGAGGAGCCAGAGAAAGATAATGAGCAGGAAGAGCAGAAGGACGAAGAGGAGGACAAAGAAGAGGAGGACGAAGAAGAGGAGGACGAAGAGGACTTGGATGGTTCTCACAATGGTGATGATCACAATAACGACGACGACGATGATGACGACGATGGCCAGCCTGAGGTGGCCAAAGAGCAGCGGAGGAAGGTCATACAAGACAAACCATCAGGTAAATAATAGTACATCCATTCCTAACCTTTTACCATTTCTAACATTGTCCATGTAGGTCGCAGAGCAAATGGTAAGTAGAGATTATTCAGTTGAATTAAGATACAAACTCTAGCCTTTAGTGTCAAGGAAGGATAGTGCCAAGCAAGGGTCGAAACGTATGTCCAATCCTTCAGAATCAGCAGTGTGCCCAAGTGATATCGGTCCTAGTTCCTCAATAGCAGTTGATGGTAAATACAATATAGTCGATTCAATGTGCTAATGAGTTTGTTTTTAGTAGCCAATAGGGAGGATACCATCTCAATCGAAGGGAGATATTTGGACATGCATATGGATCCACCAGTGGACTCTACTTGCCTGCAAGAGTCATCAGAGCTGGTGCAGGCTACTATCCATATCAACGCCAAGTAAGCTGACCACGCTCCACTTGATGCTGCCCATACCACTGAGTCAATCTTGTCCACGTATCCAACTGACGGTGACCAGGCGCCATTGGACCCGCATGAGGCCGCCCCAGCCGCCGAGCCGGTCGTATCCTCATTTCCAACGGACTCAACGTGTGCCCAATCGTCTGACTACGCGCTGTTGGAACCTCCCTACACCGCCCCTGTTGCCTGTTCGGTCATGTCCACTTTGCCAACGGAGGCACCAGCTGAAATGGCGTGTGATCACACGCCATCGGAACCACCCCATGCCACTATTGAGCCAATTGTACCAGAGTCTACAGCTGAAATGGCATGTGCCCACACGCCATCGGATGCAATTGACCCCACATTGCAGAGGAGAGTATTTCCGCCCTTCACGTTTCCTCGACCAAAACCCTCTCAACGACCATCGGGTGCACCATTCGCTAATATTGTAGATGGTAAAATTGACTTGTACCATTTTTTATGTTGACGCATTTCATTTCAGAGTCACGGCGAAGGTACTGTATCGTTTTTTATCTGAATGGTGTCCTTTTCTCCCATGAGCGTGGCTCGTCCTCGAATGTCACTGCACCCTCCAAAGCCTGCGGTCGCAAGTTGGTCAAAAGAGACAGATTCACATTAATCACACGGGAGAAACTGCGGGATCTAATAATGACCATGCGACATTTAAAACAGAGGTCCGGGTTCAATTTGGAATTGGGAGTTTGGACATCCATGATGCGCCACAATGCATTAACGTTGCTACAAATGATGCACGATCAGACGCGAGTAATATTACCATTTGACTTTCTCCTAACGCAGGAGGATTGCTTGACTATGGTCCATGTGAGGGGTAGCAAGCCCATCTTCGTCAAGCCAGAGGCTGTAGTGATGAACCGGACTGCTAGGTCAAGTGAAATCCTCATCATCGATGACTCGCCAATTAAAACTGCAGCAAACACGCACACATATGCAGTGCACCCCATCTCTTGCAGTATGGAAACTAGGGAGAAGAAACCATATGTTCTGGGGGACCTTGCAAAACGGCTTGGAGCGATGGTGATAGAGAACCGGCCAGTCCAGGAGGTGGCTGCAGAAATCAACCAAATGGCAGATGGAACGGTATATCAAAAGCCATTTGATCGGACAGACACCAGTCATCATTTATGGCATATATATTGTCTAGCCAAGCACTATCCGCATCTCCATAATCTGCTCAACCGGATGGGTTCTTCGACCACTGAACATGAGCGTGGACGTATTAGAGAAGAGATGGCATTACTATTGGGTTTAAATCCTGATAGTGTGGATAGTGATGAAATTCCAAGATTATTGTATAAGCGTTGGAGGCAAAAAATAACAGTCTGAGATGGCATGTATTTATTTAAAAATGTAACTTATTATGGCATGGGGTTCCATGCCATTGTATTAATATTAAAAGACAATTCTTTGAGAGGATTTGCATTATACTAGAAGTGTTACAACATGTTATTGGAAGTCTACGAAGTTGTTTTATTAATAAGGGGAAAGTAAAGATTGAATGGGGACTTGGGCTCCACCTAGATTCGGAGCAACTGAGCCAATATTAAAAGGATGGAAAGAAATTGGACGACGATGACAAGGAGAAGAGAGAGGTGAAGCAGTGGCAGGGGGAGGAGAAGTGATTGAGTAGACATTTCCTTGTTTAAAATAAAATGGCATGTGCCTCAATGCAGTTGAATTTTGTTATATTTATATACTATATAAAGGTTTGGAAACTTTATTTTACAAGTGGGATAATGACAATTCCCACTTTAACGAAATAGAGCTTCCTTGGGTTTGAATAGTACTGGGCTGAGTGACCTCCTAGGAAGTCCAAACTCAGGAGCTTACATTTGATATCAGAGCGGTCTCGGGTCCGACTCTGTTGGTTGGCTAGGGGAATCACACCACATATTGATTGACATCTAGCTGGTCCAGTTTGCTCCCATTGGGCTCGACCTGAGGGGTAGGGTGTCAAAAGAGCAGGGCTCTCAGGAGAGTTATGGCTCTCAGCTTCTGTTCACGAGTGCGTGAACTTGCAAGGAAGCGTGGTGGATTATAAGCAACTAAAGAGAACGACTTAAGAAACGATCCATGGGGTTCAAATATAGAGGGAAAGGGCCCATGAACAAGAGTGCACCCCCTTTTCCAATTGGTTAAGGGTCTTGGGATACTTGGGGTTAAGCGTCCTTAGGTTTGAATAGTACTGGGCTGGGTGATCTCCTAGGAAGTCCAAACTCAGGAGCTTACACCCTTTCCCTTTATATTTAAACCCCATGGATCGTCTTTCACCCTACCCTTTGGGTCGAGCCCAGCCAAAGCATACTAGACTTGCTAGATGTTAATCAACATGTGGTGTCTGTGAGACACAAAATCCCTAGGCCCCAAAGTGGAGCCGGAAGGTGGGGAGAGGGGGAGGACTGCAATGGAGCCAGTTTGGCCAGGAAAGGCCAGTTTGGCCCAGGAAGGCCAAACCCAGTGTTGGGTGATGAACTGACCACTAGGAAGTCCAAGACTAGAGTGAATACGGACTGACAAGCGGGGTAGCTTGGTGAAGTGTTCAAGAGCCGGCTCTAGTTCCCCCGAGAGATCGACTGGCCGATGCTCCCAGTCCAAGTGTGGGTGGCACTACCTACTTGGATACCAGGCGTGGCTCAACGGAACCTCGCTCTAAGCCCATGGCTAGAGCACCTAAAGGCGGAAGGTGGGGAGAGTATCCACGGGGCTTGTGTAGGCCCATGGTGTTCCGAAATGTTGTCCCGAAGTCCCAAATGGGGGAAAGGAGGAGGAACAGTCCTCTAGTGTAGTGACTAAGGATACAGTCACTTGGTGAGGAAGTCCCAGAGGACCATGGGACTTAATGGTTGGGCCTGTGGGCCTTGATCTAGTGGCAGTGTTGGCGAACATGGCCATGGACAGAAAAGGGACTTGGTAGAAACTGACAAAGGGATATTGGGGAAGGCTATTCCCCATGTCTGTGGGCATCCTAAGGATGCTAAGGAGTGCATTTGGGATGACCACTCATGGACAAATGGCCCAGTCTTGGAGAGACGGGATTATAATGCAAGTGGTATTGGACCACTAGTGTGGCAAAGGTGAATGGGCATGGCCTTAGCGTAACGGGCCGATATGTCAATGGTACCTTT
Organism: Selaginella moellendorffii; assembly: GCF_000143415.4. Lineage (NCBI taxonomy): Eukaryota > Viridiplantae > Streptophyta > Lycopodiopsida > Selaginellales > Selaginellaceae > Selaginella > Selaginella moellendorffii. The sequence continues at coordinate 902,896 of NW_003314308.1, forward strand.
GGGTATCGGTCTTCGGACCGAACACGTGGAACACTTGGACTAAGTGCAAGGGAGGAGTGGTATGGATGCCATTCTCGGGGCTAGCAAGTCCCAAGTCCTGAATTGGACTTAAGGAGGTTGTGAATGAGACTCCTCCATGTGGTCGAAGGTGTGGTTAAGTGACTAAAGTAGAATGAAAAAATTAGTCGCTTACAACTTGGTATCGGAGCTGTTCCTTAGTCTGACTTTTATTGGTGCTCAAGTATATCACCATTGATGTTGGCATCAGAAGGTCCTAGGAGTGGGCCTATCCTTGAGGAGTAGCATGTCGAGAGGACATGGCTCTCCACTCAAGTTCATGTGTGAACTTGGGCACGGTGTAGTGGATAGGAAAGGGCCAATAATGGAACGACTTTGGGATCTTGGGAATAGTATAAGATTTCCTTAGAGAGCTGAGGATGTGATCCAGATGAGCATTTGACGCAGCAAAAGGGCTAACGTAGTTGTGGTAAACAACTATAGTTGGGATCACGGGAAAGATGTAGACTCCAAAATAATAAAGGAGTCACAAGATTACCCTCATATAGTTGAGGCCAGTGCTCATAACTTTGAGACCGGAATTGATGACCATGGGAGGTCAAATACAGGAGAGGACACAAGTCCTCGAAATGGTATCCAAGGCTACCCTTGATAAATGCTGGAACAACCCAAGGAGTTAGGGATGTACTTAGAGGATGAGTTAGTATTCTCATCACATGGACAAGTGGTCCTAAGGGCAAAAGGTTGCCCCAAGGGAACAAATCAAGTGTCGGAGTAACACTTGCAAAGATGATCTTTGTGAGTAGGACCTGAATACAAGAAGTTGTATTCCAGTGAGCTGGCACCTCAAAGGTAGGACATCATGGGTCGTCGGATGACAAAGTCCAAAAAGCTGGATGACTCAAATAGAGTCAAGGAATAATCCTGAAGGATTGATGGAAGCATTTGGATTGAGGTGTGTTGTACCTCACGTAGGATGGGGGGGATTATAGGATCCAAGTATGAGAATAGAGGGTATCTCATCAATGGTAGAATGTGCCATGCTAAAGTTGTGGGAAAGATGTTCCCCCAAAAAAAAGCAACTTTGGCATAGAGTTGTGTGTGAACACTATGGTGTAGTGCTAATGGATAGTTGGCATGAGGAACAACTATATTGGTCTTGGCAAAGACCTAGACACTAATAAGTAGTGTCATAAGGATAGACTCGGGGGCCTAATGGTGTGGAGACACCAAATGTGCCAAGGTGTGATACCTTGAGGTTATGTTGGTGGGTTCATGAGAACCCCTTGCCAAGGGAATCCCAACGGAAATAGGAATGGCATAGCCTAAGCTGGAAGGCATGCGATTGGAGTGTGGTGACCCAGATAATGGTGGAGGTGTGGAAGCACCAAGCAATGAGTTGTAGGACTTGACAATTATGGGGCAACTAAGCAAGAGGTGCAAAGATAATTGGTTAAACTGTCAGAAGGTAGCTACCCAAGACTTCTTAATGGCATAAGGAAGTTAGATATACCCTTACGAAGGATAAATTGCTTATGTTGCGATATAATAAGTCAATGTCATAAAAGGGAATGCTCATTGTTAAACAGGCCATCATTTGGGACACCAAAACACTCTAGGACACTAGGAGGTGGTGATTGATGTTGCAAGGGCAATAGATAAGGCCTAAGGGATTAAGTCCCTAGCGAATGATGGGTAGAAGGTGCTATCCAAATGTCCAAGGTTACGGAGACGGGAGAAGACCGTTTACCCAAATTGGACAAAGCCAAAAATGGAATTTTGGCAAGGCTAGTGATGGGCATGTAAAGGCCCATAAGCAACAACATTAATCTTAGTGTGTGGGATTATAATGTGAGCATACCTGAATTGAGGAACCACTCCCTAGGCTATCGAGTAGGTTCATCCTTAAAAATACTTACTAAGGCATGATAGAAAGTGCAAAGCTATCCTCCTAGTCTGGAGGAGAATGACCGAAGGAAAGGTGTGAAGCCAAAAACAAGTAGTAAAGGGATAGAACCAAACCATAGAAATCGAAGGGTAAAAGCAAAGGTAGTTATGCCAGTTGGGAGTGGAGAATCAAGTGGGGGCTCGAGGGTGTTGTTGCTAGCAACCAGGATGCCATGGAGAGTCTAAAATATGGAATTGTCCATACTAGACTATATGGCAACTAAAAAGCTTGCGAAAAGAGAGGCCTTAGCAAGCTAAGGGACAGAGTTCCTTCAAGGTTCCCAAAGACGATTCTAAGTAGCGTAGTACCTAAAAAGGCCAAGTGTAAATGGTTCATGGAATGCACGAAACCAAAGTGGCGCAGCAAAAGCGTGGTCTTGAAGCTTGCCATGAGGCAAGGCTATCAAGGTTAGGGAAGTAGCTCCCGAGTGTTCAAAGAGAGGGCTTTGAACGAAAGTCGATGGTCAAGGACTTTCACGCTTATGCAGGAACCATGTTACGGTGGTCGGAGGACTTGCCAAGCGAGATTGGCAAGTCGGGGGAATAAATACCCTAGTTGAAGGTGATAACTTCAAAAGGGTGGGCCATGGGGCCAAGCATGGAGGAATCCATGCATGATCACAGACGTGTCAAGTGAGAGGACTTAGTAGTGTGGAGGAACTAGGTTCCTAAGTTGTGATTTATAGAGCGTTTTGAGTAAAAGTTGGTGCACCGGCATGGGGAGTCACGCTAGGTATCTTGGATGATGCCTTCCGTAGATGCATATATAGAGGTTGGGTTCGAGTCCCAACCCTCTAGTGCTTGGGTTCGAGTCCCAAATCACTAGAGTGTGGTGATGGTTTGGAATATGAGGACATTCATATTTCGATGGTCATGGACTCTCAATGAGGAGATTGGCTTGGGCACACCGCCAAACGGGGGATGCCCCGGAGTCATGATGCACGGTTAGATTGCTTAGAGTGAAAGCTCGGCATATCTAACTTGAACACTTTAGTGCAAAGGGCACCAAGGACGTGGTGAATGAGATGGGGATACCCAGTCTCAGTTGTTATGGATCCTTGGCTGGAAGGGCTAGCTTGGACGCATCGCCAAGTGTGGGGGATGCCCCCGGGGTCATAGTCAACAACTTAGAAGGGTCTGGAAGACCTAGTTCCTATTGGTAGACCTATTAAAGGGTCAAGATGAGATCACTAGGTAATCTTGTGGCTAAACAAGGACAAAGTCTTTGTTTGGGTTAAGGAATATGATTCCTAGTTCAAAGTGTTGATTTGAACTATTGATAAAGGTGTGGTTTGGTCAAGGTAACTAAGTGGGAAGAACTCCTAAGGGAAATGAGCTATGTCAATGCTATGGCATAGTAAGTCCGAGGAAAGTAGTCTCTATAAGAGATCCAAAGGAGGGTCTCAAAAAGTTGGGCCGTGGATAGAGCCCATAGCAGAAAATGTTAAAAAGACATACTAGGGGTGAACACCCTCTGGACTTGGCAAAGCAAAGTGTTTGCCATGGAACCAAAAGGAAACCTAAAAAATAGAGGTAGCAATCCTATGTTGTTGAGTGCAACAATCAAGGATAGGAGCAAAAGACTAGTGGCTAAGAAAAGAGCCATGGGAATCATGGGAAAAGATCCAAGTGGCAAAGTTAGGCCGAGAACACTAACGTGTTGGGTGCTAACGGATTGTGGGAAAGGCAACGTTTCCTTAAGGATGGATTCCTAATCGCTCCGATTTAGCGAAAGTGGATGCTCCAAAAGGGGGAGTGGTAAAGTAGCTAAGTAATAGGGCCGTGGGCAGCCCTAGCACCAATTATGATAACTGGAACTTAGTGCCAAATGTGGCACGATATCGAAGAGAGGATGATGGTACCCTCAAGTAAAAAACTTCCTACCATAGGGAAGTGGAGTTGCACCATGTGCAACATAAGGTGTCGGAGACACCTAGGAAATTGACTCTGAGAAGTCAAAATTAAAAGTTCCAAGGTGCAAAGGTTAGGTCAATGGAATCTGAGACTACTCGAGAATGAGTAATGGAATTGAGTTAGAGAGGGTGTCTCTAATGGGTTTAGCGAGAACTGAACAATTAAAAGGGAGCAAACCACCCCAGGTGGTCGAGTGAGTCTCTAGGTTGGAGAGACTATGCTCTTTAGAGGATGGACAAGGTATGATGAGCCTTCGGGGTCAAACCATAGACAAATATTGACTGGGTGCCAAGGATGGAAATGGTAATATCTGCAGGTGTTACTTTATAAAAGGGTTTACCGTTCGATGAGGACATCGAACTTCGTCTATGGGTGGTGGAGTTGTGAGACACAAAATCCCTAGGCCCCAAAGTGGAGCCGGAAGGTGGGGAGAGGGGGGGGACTGTAGTGGAGCTAGTTTGGCCAGGAAAGGCCAGTTTGGCCCAGGAAGGCCAAACCCAGTGTTGGGTGATGAACTGACCACTGGGAAGTCCAAGACTAGAGTGAATACGGACCGACAAGCGGGGTAGCTTGGTGAAGTGTTCAAGAGCCGGCTCTAGTTCCCCCGGGAGATCAATTGGCCGATGCTCCCAGTCCAAGTGTGGGTGGCACTACCTACTTGGATACCAGGTGTGGCTCAACGGAACCTCGCTCTAAGCCCATGGCTAGAGCACCTAAAGGCGGAAGGTGGGGAGAGTACCCACGGGGCTCGCGTAGGCCCACGGTGTTCCGAAATGTTGTCCCGAAGTCCCAAATGGGGGAAAGGAGGAGGAACAGTCCTCTAGTGTAGTGACTAAGGATACAGTCACTTGGTGAGGAAGTCCCAGAGGACCATGGGACTTAGTGGTTGGGCCTGTGGGCCTTGATCTAGTTGAGGACAATGAGAAAATCAATAAAAAGGTTTTCTTTACACAATATTTGTAACCATTTAGTTTTTCTTTCTGTAGGCTTAGAGTGAATCACATAGCAAAAGAGACATATGGAGAAGAAGCCACCATACCATACCAAAAAATGATAATTATTATGACAAAATGGAGTACAAAATAATGAAGAAAAGGTAATTTGATAGTGTTCAATTGTAGCTTAGTTGTATATATAGATTAATATTTCCTAGCTTAATTTTACAAATACAAAATGTAATTTTTAGAGCTCTTTGAAGTGTGTTTTTTCTATTAGAAGTGAACTAAACTATATATTTATTGCTATTGTTTTATAGGCATCCTTGCTAGCAAAGGAAAATATCAAGAAAATAGTACTTAATGCAAACCAAAATGTAGAAATAAAAACCTACACTACCACTAGCACAAATGGTAGATGAAGAGTGAATGGCAAATGTGTCTAATAATACATATGGAAAGAAGGTTTATTACTTCTTATGTTATATGTATTAATTATGACTAACTTCTATGGCTTATAGATTATATCCATGCCGGTAGAAGCCATCATTAACATGGTTGAAGATGCAGCAGCCACAAATACAATAAGGGACTCTTTGGTTGTATGTATTATTGTATTATGTAATACTTTTATTTAGCTTTATAAGCAACATTGGCATAATTACAAGACAATGAAACAGTCTAGCAAATGTTCTTTTGCTAAAAAGATAATGCTTAGAGAGGAGGTTTGCCTAATTTTTAGAGGACCTAAATTATACCACTTATCTTTCTCACCTAGAAAACAATATTATATTATGAGGTTCAATTATACATATGCTAATATTAGTATAGTGGGATTTTGATAGTCATTAGATTAGTTTCAATCTAAACCACTCACTCATGTATAAAAGTTAATTAAATATGCACTTTTTTGTATTCCATTTCTATTTGCATTGTTTAATTTTCTCTTATTCCTAGAACTTTTTTATTTTTTCCCTTTTTTTCATTTTTCATTTTATTTATCTTCATGCTATAACAACATACTCCTCCTTTGACTTTAGAGCAACAATTGAGGCAATTGTTTAATGCTAAATGGCTATAGTTGACCAACTACACTCAATTGATAGTAGCATTCATGGCATATAGTGCAACTTTTCTTACTTTTAGTGCTAATCCTCGTGTTCAGCCAAATTTCTTCCATGGGAATCCTAGGGATAATGTGTACTATTGGTTGCATAACTTTTCAATGATTATTATTTATCATTTTTGGGATGATGCCCGGTGTCTATACAAATTCCCCACATGTTTGCAATAAACTGTATTACAATGGTATAATGGTTTGGGTGTAACCACTTATGTGGATTAGAGCCTTTTTCAAGTCATCTTAAAATATGCATTTAGATATGCTAATAACTATGATGATGCCTTCCAACAATTCCATCATCTTTATCATAGGCTATTTGAGTTAGTTATACAATTTAGTGTTTGCTTTTAGAGTTTCTTGCTTTGTCTAGAGCAAAATATGTCAAAGCAGATCAAATTGGGTCTAATATTTCATCAAGATCTTGTGGAGTTTGTGCATGCACTTACCCTAACTACCTTTGATAATTCTTTAACTTGCACAATACAATGAGATATCACTTCTCCCACTTGTAGTTATACATGCTTTAGCTTTGGTTCCTATGGGAGATGGTTTTATTCTGATGGAAGTTTGCTGTTGCTGCTCATGTTCAATAACAAAGACAGAGATATGGTTGTGGCCATGATGCTCACTATTGAGTATGTGATGAGGTTAGCCACACATATTGTACTATCTACATTTTCCCAATTTATATTCTCCATTTCCTAAGTAGAAACCTTGGCATCAGCAACATCTTGTTAGTGCTATTACGGTGAAAGGTCTTGATATTAAAATTCTTCTAAGAAACAAGGAAGTGCATATGTAGTGGAGGGACCTTGTGTGAATTAGTCCGTAACTCCTTTATCCTTTAAGAATACTATCAAGGGGTTTATTGGGTACCAATTCATCCAGTGTTTACTTTTCAAGTTTAATTTTATATTATGAGGTTCACTGTTATCTTCTTTATGTTGGTTGATACAAATTTGAGTTTATCTTCTATTACTCAACTTGTTGCCACATATTGTTATTTATATTTGTGTTATATGATAGAATCAGTTTTCATTCTCTATAGCAACTACTATACACATGCTTGTGTATAAGATTGAGAAAAACCTAGTTGTGTGGGTGATTTCGAGATTGCATTCCAATCTTTTAGGTGTTGGTAAGTCAATATTTTGACCTCATCCTTAGTATGGATTAATTGTAGTGCAATCATACTAAATATAACTTTAAGGCTTCTCCCCCTTTTATCATACTCCTTTATATGTCTTCTATAGCATAGGGTGGTGTTGGACAAGGCATAATCCATCCAGAATGCCTGTAAAAAACCAAAGAAACACAATTTGAAAAATGATTTATAGGAATTCAAATATAAAGGGAAAAGACCTATGAGTAAGAGTGCACCTCTTTTCCAATAGATCAAAGGTCTTGGGATACTTAGGGTTAAATGTCCTTGGGTTTAAATAATACTAGGCTGGGTGACTTTTCAAGAAGTCCAAATTCAGGAATTTAAAGATCTTGGATTCGGCTGCTAAGGAAATCACACTGTAAGCGACTAATTTTTCCATTCTACTTTAGTCACTTAACCACACCTTCGACCACATGGAAGAGTCTCATTCACAACCTCCTTAAGTCCAATTTAGGACTTGGGACTTGCCAGCCCCGAGAATGGCATCACTCCTCCCTTGCACTTAGTCCAAGTGCTCCACGTGTCTGGTCCGAAGACCAACACCCAAAGGTACCACTGACATATCGGCCCGTTACGCTAAGGCTATGCCCATTCACCTTTGCCACACTAGTGGTCCAATACCACTTGCATCATAATCCCGTCTCTCCAAGACTGGGCCATCCGTCCATGAGTGGTCATCCCAGATCCACTCCTTAGCATCCTTAGGATGCCCACAGACATGGGGAATAGCCTTCCCCAATATCCCTTTGTCAGTTTTTACTAAGTCCCTTTTCTGTCCATGGCCATGTTCGCCAACACTGCCTCCTAACAAAAGATGCTGAAAAATAGTAACAAAGAAATACTATGAAAAACTCATTGACTTGCATTAGGGAGTGGGTTATCTATTGGCTCATCTTCATCTTGAATAGCCCTTCTGCAAAACTTGAGCTGATACATCTCTTAAGAAGTTTAGCTTTTGAGAAACAAAAAAGAATTCAAAATTAATGTATACTTCTTTCTTCAGTGCTGAGGACAAGTTTGGAATGCCATCCTACATCACAAACCCTTACATTGGCTAACAAATTCAAATTTATAAGTGAAATTATCTTCATTCACAGAACTTTGTATAGTCAAGTATGTGTGTTATCATAAGCTTTCTCAACTTTTGTAGTTTCAATGATAATAAGTCATCACATCCTTTCTGGTTGAAGATCCTAGAAAAATGTTATTGAACTCTATAAAGTCTTGTTGAAATTAATATGGTTTATACCTAGCTTTTACCTAGAAATGCAACACCAACTTCCAATGGCAAAAAGTACTCAAAACATTTCTAGGACAGCAAGAAGTTGTATTATGAGCTATTGGAGGTATTTTCCAATTATCAGGTAGCATATGATAGGCAACTACAACAGAGAACAAGGTTGAGTGAGCGAGTACAAAAAAAAATTCAAAATTAATGTGTACTTCTTTCTTTAGTGCTGAGGACAAGTTTGAAATGCAATAAGGTTATCTCCTATTTTCAACTCACAAATACAAAAGATATTGTCTACTAAGTTTGTGCCTATATACTAGCTTAATCAGCCTTGTTCTCTGTTGCAGTTGATCATATGCTACCTGTCATAATACAACTTCTTGCTGGGTAAAGGTTGTAGAAGATCCTAGAAACGCTTTGAGTACTTTTTGCCCCTGAAAGTTGGTGTTGCACTTCTTGGTTGTTTGGGTGTACTTCATTAGCAAGTGGATGCTATCATCTTCATAGAGTGTTTTTGTCGCACATGGGCCCCCCTTTTGCCACATACCTACTCCTCTTTGGCTCCTCCACTTCGAGATTATTTAGCATCCTTACTAGCTGGATTGCATTGTCATCCATGTCACATTGTCAAGTTCCAAAAGTTTCTAGAAAAGCTTTTGCTCTAGATCTTCTAGAGGAAGTCTAGTGACACTTTGACCACTCTCAATATAGTCCCACAATCCCTTGTCAGACAGCCCTTTCAATCTTGTTAGTCTTGTTAGGGTTATTACTACTAGGTTTTGTCTCTACTCAAATTCAAATGAAAATTATATTAAAAACCATATGATTAGACCAAAAAACCTACATTAATTCTGAGCTCAAAAAGGATAAATCCATAGTATTCTATACTCTTGCTTAGTATTCTATACTCATAACTATCTACACTTGAAGCTTGTTCTTTTTTTTCTCCAAAATCAAGCTCATCTTTTATCCTATCTAAAATTGTGGTCTCTCCAAAGAAACTTTCAATCTTCATTGTTGTATCATTGGACACTTTTTCTGCTCAATTGCTTTAGGTATAAAGTTGACATCAAGCCACAGTTTGTACCTTGAAAAATTATACATAAAAATATTTTAGAAAATATATAGTTTTTAACATTGTTTTACCAATTCTGATTGCTTTGCATGTCAAGTACCACCATGGTGGGTGTGATCTGCTATAACATAGAACTAGTATGCTATCTTTGCCACTACTTCTAACCTGTCAAAATCGTGTGGATATTGTAGTGGATGTGACAGTTATCTTTAGCAACATAAAACAACATTGCATATGAGAATCCTAAACAAGAGAATTCTAAAATTAGATAAAAAAAAAAACCATTTGTAAACACAACTAGTATGTTGGGATGTGTAAGGACATGAGTTGAATCTTCTCTAAATCCTTCATAGCTTGGAGAAGAGCAAATAATCCTTGCCTAACTTAAAGAGCCAAACATTTTTTGAGGAGTAAGCATAATAGTAAATGAAATAAACTTTAGTCAAAGGAAAATCTCTAACTTCCTATATTTTATGCTTTTCTGATATTTTTATGAGCTCAACCCCAAAGCATCACAAATTGAACTATCCGTCAGCAGATCTGGTATGAAAAAACGGTAAAAAGTTATATAAAATTTTAAAATTTCAAAAAAAACTTATTCAGAATTTTTTTTAACCTATATAAAATAAAATTGCTGTGTGTTGCAAACAACACTTGGTTTGCTTTATCTTATGTATTAATCCAATTAATCAAATGGAAGTTTATAATTTTAAACATGTTCATAATTTATAAACACAAGATTAATCTTATTGAATATCAACCATTAGATGGTAGAATAAACTACAATATATTAGAAGTGTTTAGAAAAATTTATAAATTATAAAAATGTTTATAAATTATAAATATAAAATTAATCTAAATGAATAACAACCGTTATATGGTAGAATATCCTAGAATATCTAAGCATATTCTAGGTATAGTCATTACCATCCCCTACAGATTTGCTTAAGCAAACCAAAAATTAAAAAACCATATATAGAAGCTATGAGGAGCTGAAATATCAAAGGTGAGGACAACATCAAGAACAAGATCAAGGAGAGGGTGGAGGAGCTTGACGAGGTTGCAATGACTCTGGAACCAGAGGAAGAAAAGAAGAAGAAAGAAAAGGCAATGGTAAGAAGTGGAAGAAAGCTACCATAGCTAGTGTCCAGGCAGGCTCCCACAAGCAATGCCAAGGTGCAAGGAGTGAACAAGAGTAGCAGCAGTGGCAAGCTCAAGATGGGGCATGGAAAGCTAAGCGTGCAGCTCCCGCCTTGTTTGAGGCTCTATTTCGCAGAGAATGTGGCTGAGAGTAGCCTTGCTTTCAAGACCTCCAATCCATTATCCATGATGGATTGATTGATTATCATGGTGTCAGTCAACGCTATCTCATTACTGTTCTAATGAGCTCATTCTAATGAATTCATTGATGTGCGTAAAGAATTAGTGACTATCGTTGACTGCTATGACTACTATAACCTACTACTTACGATAAGAAATGTTATTGAAAGTTTATATTTTTAAAAACAGGAAATTAAATGTCCAAAGTGTTTGTTTGAGACTTGCAATATAATCCCCCAATTCAATATCTCTCTGTTGTCTTAAAATGAAGGTGTTGTCTTGTTGCCTTGTTTGATACTTTGCAATCATAATCTCCTGGTATCAATGCCTCCAGACTTCTCCATCTGCTATAATTTCGATTGAATACCACGAACCTGCCTTTGCCTGTTGCGGTTAAAAAAACCGAAGTAATTTGTTTCATGAATCTTCATTCTGTGCCGGCAACCTCAAGCGTATCATCAGTCCAAAACGACCGAAAAGCGTACCTCCTTTCGCTCTAAGCTCCGTCGAGCTCAAGCTTAACCTCCGAGGTGCTCGAGGCATGGAGACTGTTTACCTTGGCATCTGAGTCGTGTACACGAGCAGCCAAATGCGAACCTCCAGAATTGGCCGAGTGATTTGCCTCAACCACGGGCTTCTCCAGATTCTCCACCTCACGGATCCTAAAAGTGCTCCATTAGTCACTTGTTCTATCTCTCAAGCATGAAGACTTACCTGTGGGAGTGCTTGTTGCCGGGCCTCCTCATCCCAAACCCGGTGATCCTTTGCATGTGCTTCTCCATCTCAGCTCGCTTCTCCGCTGCTGCCGCAAGCCGAACAACGAAAGCATCTCCAGGATCGAACACAGTGCCACGATGAGACACTGGATCCAAAGCCTGTTCCTGGGCTCTTCGATCATTGCCGCTCCGACGAGCAGCACTCGACGAGAATGGATCCTCCGGGAGAGAAGCTCTTGGCACATTCTTGTGCTCGTCGACTCCGTGGATCGCTGCTGGTGGATCTCGTCCCAATGGCGGCGTCAGGCGGTCGTCAACCGAATCGGTAGCAGCACCATAGATTGGATTCATCTTGAGAAAAGCCGAAGGTGGCAGCCGCCTTGGAGGCCTCGCGAGTGGAGGACTGGCCACCTTTGTGCTGGGTTTTAGCTGTGACGGTCGAAGGTGCTGCTTGCTCCTCTCTTGAACGAAGGAATTGAGCTTGTCCCGGAGCTCTGCGTCCTCAATCTTGCTCAAGGGAACGAGATACTCTCGCTGACTGCCGCTGCTGCTGCTGCCACCGCCAGGAAGATGGCTGCTCTTGACGTAGCACACCAGGATGTCGTTTGCCTTCTTTCTTCATCCCTTCACGAGTATCCAGATGCCGGTGATGATGACCACCATAGCAAGCAGGAAAAGGACGATGCCTGCCACAAGCAGCCCCGGTGTCGCAAACGCTGCCGCTGCTGCTGCTGCTGTTGATGATGACGACCCCAGAGGCGGAGCAATAGACAAGGGGCCAGGCGGAGGCGGCGATGAAAACGTGTGAAAGACAGGCGACCCTGGTTGCCATGTTATTGTGTCATGAGCGGGCCTTGGCCACCAAGTGGTTGTCCCAGAAGAAGGTGGCGGCCCTGTATGCTCCTTTGCTGGTGGAGGTGGTGGCGGCCCAAACCTCCTTGGTCGCCAAGTGGTTGTCCCGGAAGAAGGTGGCGGCCCTGCTGGTGCTGGTGGAGGTGCCTGACTGTGGGCGCTGCTGTGAGGTGGCGGAGCTCCTCTCGCCCTCCTTGGCGATGGTTTGGGGGGCGGCATGCTACCTGGAGGTGGCACTCTCGTTTTGGGCGGTGTCGCGCTCCTGTGCCCTGGACGAGGCGGATGCACGCTCCTGTGCGCAGCTGGAGGCGGCGCCCGACGAGGCGGAGACGACGGCGGCACACTTCGACGGATGATGCTAGCCATATTTCTTGCTTACCGGATTCGCTTCCGAGAAACCTTTTTTTAGGTCATGAAGGTTTAGTGCATATAAATGATTCTCGTACGGACGCATTATCTGCAGCGCTTTAAAGTTATGATGTCCAGTTTTTGCGATCATGATGGAAGAAATATCACTGTTCGGAATCTCTTTCTTTCATTAGCACATAATGCTCATTTGGTTCTTCCCCCAAAAAACCGGAGCTCGTTGATAAACTCTCAGGCTCAATTCTAGGAGGAAGAGCAAATATGAGAATGGTCGTCCACCACGATGCAATGCTCCGTGCGTAAGAATTTGATCAAAATCTCCACTCTGGAAGCTCATGTTCTTTGAAAATTCTTTTCATTGCGTTTTAGGCGTCAAAGATCGTGTATTGTGACCTTATCGACACACACAAAAGAGAGACAGCCCATAGCAATGGTTTTTATAGTTGAATTTGCTTTGATGGTGATTCACTCTTCAATGGGCACATGGATCAGGTATGCCTAGGGCTAAAGAAATTGATGTTTAATATTTGATCATAGTAAATAACGACTTAAATTACCACTATATTTATAGCTTCATTTTTGGACTTAGTCGTACTACATATTTTTTTGTTTATAACTATTATAATTGACTTAAAACTTAGTCACAAATAACTACTAAACATAACAACTATATTTTTTGTTTTATAACCATTATAAATGACTTAAAATTTAGTCATAAATTGCAACTTAGCTTAAGAAATTTTTTAATTCTGACTTTAAAGCTAGTCAGAAATAATGACTACTAAAAATAAGTGCATATTTTCGTGTCTTAAATTGCAGTTACAATATCAATGGAAAGCTTAATGACAGAAATTTAAGTTGTATAGCGAATTAATGCAATAACATAAAACTAAGTCAGGCTCATGTAGTAATGGACGATCTTGTTTGTGTCGGGCACATTCTACAACAATGAGCCAACTGCCTGATCGGGGGGATGATGCTGGATTGAAAGGAGTTCCCCCAGTCAGGATCAGGATCACCGAGTAGGAGCTTGATGCTTCATACTGGATTGTTGCCAATGTCCAGTGCTGGCTGCTGAGCCCAGGTAAGCTTGATGCTATTGGAAACTCATACTTAATTGGGAGTGTCCAGCCCTGGCCCCCGAGCTTGTGACACATAATTGATGCTAAAATTCTTCCACACGTACATGATCCTGCCATAGACACCTTGCTTGATGGAAGATGCTGTAGACGTGGAAGAAGGCCTTGGCGAGGGACTTGGAATCCATGGCCTGCTTAACGTCTGGGGTGACATAGCACAGCCTATCATCAGCTGAGAGGAAGCTAAAGAACCATAGCCGAACACTCACCTGGAACTTGGGGACAGCCATGAATGAGGATGTGAAGCTCCTTCCTGAGCTGTAGGATGATTTTCAAAGTAAAGGAAACACTTTACTGACAAGCACAAATTCTCACATCTTGATGAAACAAGAAGAGCTCAATCAATGACCTATGATAACAAGATAGCTGGAACAAGAAGTTAGTATGTATATTCCAAAATACCCAATCCTTGTGATGGCCAAAAGTGTCATAATAAAAATTTAGAAAACCTCGAATGAGCAGATATATGCAGCTTTTGTTGGATTTGATGGGGACACATTTAGCATGAGAAAAGTGAAGAATATTTAGACCTAAATCATCGTCAATGCTTCATATTGTGCAAAGCCCCTTCCAATGACAATACTAATGATGAAACAAAATGACAAACCCGTATAACAGTTGGCAGAAACAAGGAGCAGGGAAAGAAGTAGTCCTTCTTTTGGCACTTGCAATGTTTTCCTAGAAAGAACAACAGAACTCCTTGCAAGGTAATCAGACTGTATTCAGAAAGTAATAAACTCCAAAACACCACAAACTTGTAAGTGAGTACTCTTTTCTTGATCAATAGTACACAAAATTCTCCTATAGCTTGTTTGTTCATACTCTAGGAAAGCTGCTTGCATTCACCAGTAGCTAAGCAGAGAAGTACCTACTCATTGCAAGGCCCTAGTCATTGTACACTTTCTTCACCTCCTTGACACACCATAATTGCTCTTTAGTCTTGCTTTCTGGCTAGCATCTGCTAATTCAATAGCTCAAAGAATGAGCTAAGAACACTTTGTGTTCTGGATATCTGTTCCAACCGGGACTATTCAATGAGCTTGACATGAAAGACAAAACAGCAAGGAACCAACCTTGCCAATAATGTCAGGATGTTTATAACAATCTAAGAAATCATCCTGTAGGGGCCAATTCCATCAACAACCAAGGTAATGAACCACAAGGACCTGAATTTAGAAATAGATTCCCATTTGTACTAGTATTTGTTTCATAGATTCAAACTTGGAGTTGTCACTCTTGTCTGATATATACAAAGCACAAGCAACATGTATTCTCATATGACTTCAATGAATTGGTTTATAATGTCACTCTTGCTTGCCAGAAGATAGAAAGAATAAAACACTGTCTTGAACTTCACAATCCTGAGATAGCTGCATTGACAAACATTATGGATATTTATGGAATTGAATAAATCTTACATTTCCATGATGTATTTGGACAAATCAACCTTTCTGGCTGGTTGGCAATGTAATCAGACCAACACACCTCATCAAAAAGTTCACGGAGATCAAAGTAGTACCACTGACCATGGAAATACTTCCTCAAAATCCTAGGTACATGGTTTGTAAGCAATAATGCATTATTCACAGCAATGATACCCACCTAATCACAAAGGAAGACTGTATCATAGCTCATCAATAAAATTCACGTTTTGTTGTGTGAATCATCCATTATTAAGAAGTAAGTTTGCAACTATACATGGAAAAGCAAAAGGCAAAAACCAAAACTATTTAGAAATTCTTTACTAATTGATGCAAGAATTTACCCATTCAATACACCATCCAAGAGCAAACACTTGTTTGATTTCATCTTGGGAGAACTCATCTTTGGGCTTGAGTAACACCAAATTGTCAATCATTGAGAGACCTTGATTTAATTTTCTAAACATTTCTATAATTTTGTCCACTTCTAATAGAAAAACACACTTCTAAGAGCTTTAAAAACTACATTTTGTACACCCTATTTGTAAAATAAGATTGGCATTATTAATTTATATATATCAAACTATTTATCGTTTCATACTTTATTTCCTCATAATTATTATCATTTTTTAGAATAGTAAGGTAGTTTCTCCTTCCTTAGATTCTAGAAAGGATATTGAAAATATAGTAAACATGAATTGCCATGTGATTCACTCCAAGCCTACATAAAGAACAATTAAATGGTTATAAATACTATGAAAAGAATACCATTTCATTAGTTTCCTCTGTGTTCATCTAGCAAAAGATGTTGAGAGTTAATAAGTGAAAAATATTATGAAAAATAAATCACTTACACTAGGGAGTGGGTTATCCATTTGCTCATCTTTGTCTTGAATAGCCCTTGTGCAACACTTATGCCAATACATCTCCTAAAATATCTAGTTTTTGAGAAATAAAATAAAATTTAGATACCTTTTTTTAGTGCCGAGGACATGAAATGCCATCCTAAAAAGAATCAACATTGTAAATAAATAGAACAAATTTAGGGTTGCTTAATCAGCTTGGTAAGACTTCCAATTGTTCCTAATGCATAGGTAGAGTTGGTAGGAAATCCTGAAAATGTTTTGAGTACTTTTTGCCCCTCAAAGTTTGTGTTGCATTTCTTGGTTATCACTCAACTTAGTGTGCTTTATTGGCAAGCGGATTTTACAACTATGAGCAACAAATGTTATTGTCTTTGTAGAGTACTTTTATTGCCTACAAGCCCCCTTTTTGCCACATATTTGCTCCTCCTTTGGCTTTTCCACTTCTTTGAAATTTTTTAATGTTTGGATTGCATCCTCTATTCTTGTTTTGAAGCTCTAAAACGTCCCACTCTCAATCTTCTTGAGGAAGTCTAATGACACTCTAACCACACAAACACTTGTAATGTAATTGTGCAATCCCCCAACATAGCCCTTTCAATCTCATTAGGGCACTATCATTTGTGGAGAAAACATTTATAGCCATCCTTATACAGTTATTTAGTTTACAACATGTTAAAATTGTGTGGATATTATAGTGGATGCAATGGTAAATTTTAGCAATATATAAAAATATTTCATACGAGAATTCTAAATAAGAAAATACTAAAATCAGACAAAAAAACACCTGTAAACACAACTAATATGTTAGATATGTAAGGCCATAAGTTGGATTTTCTCCATAAACTTTATAGCCTTAGAGAAGAGTAAATGATTCTTACCTAGCTTAAACAACCAAATATTTTTGGTGGAGGAAACATAATAATAAATGAAAGAAAGGAAAGAAAGTAAAGTGCCTATAACATTTTATATTCTATACTTTTCTGACGTTGCTTATAAACCCAACACCAAAAAATATTGCAAATTGAACTATTTATCTCCTCTACCTCTACTATGAACTCATGAAGTGAGGACTTAAAAACTACATGGAAAACTAATTTTATAACTATATCATAGTAGCACTAAAAAAGTCTATTTCACTTCCAATTTTATAAGTATGCTTTGAAAGAATCAATGTTATACATGGCTGAAAAACCATATGCATGGGAGATTGCTACAAAAAAGTGGTAAAAAGTAAATAATTTTTTAAAATTTTTCATTTATAAAAATCAACTATATTTTGCCAAAAATTATTCTGAGAATAAATGTGAAAATTAGAAAATAATCAAATCTTTCTGTATAATCAATTTAATCTCAGTTACTTTTCTTTTTAACTTTTATATACCACTATTGGAACCATACCATCTTGGGTTTGCTTAAGCAAGTAGGGGGACTGAAATGGTAGTGAATAAACCTAAAATATGCTTAAATATTCTACAATATTCTACCATCTAACAGTTGTTATTTATTTAGATTAATCTTATAATTTATAAACATGTTTATAATTTATAAACTTTCTTAAACACTTTTTAGTATATTATTTTTTATTCAACCATCTTATGCAATAAGATTAATATTGTGTTTTATAAATATGTCTATAATTTTAAATTTTTATTTAATCAATTGGATTAATAAGTAAGAATAATATTACTATTAAGCAAAGTAAATGTTGCTACATGCAACGCATAGCAAATTTTTGTGACAGCTACCTGAAACTGATATAAAAACAAAAAAAAACAATGTATGGAAAGAAAATTAGTGTTGTGGTTAAGCTTGAGCATCTTTAGTAAGGAGATATAGTACTCACTTCCATGAAAAAGATAGCCTCTTTGACAGCCTCAAGGGAGATGGCACAGGCTCCTCTGGAGGCAGCAGCCATTGCCAAAGGGTACTACTGTTGACTTCCCAGCCAAGATGAGAGCCAACTGCAAAGATTTCCTGCTCGAGAGCATCCTGAGATGCAAATCTGACTATCCTCTGGTGAGGCTCAAGGGGGACTTCCAGCAGCACTACACTGGATCACGTGTGGTATGGCTTCAAGAAGCTGGAAACTTTCCTGGACTTTGCTGGAGCTGCTCATAGGCATCTGGACGGGGTCGGGTGGCCAGAAGCTTCTCCACTTGAAGGAGTTGGAAGATAACAAGATCAAGGGCAAGGACAACATCAAGAACATGTGCTTCTGTTCTTGACGAGGAGGAGGAGAACCAGAGGAAGAAAAGAAGAAGAAAGAAAAGTGTGAAGAAGTGGAAGAAAGCTACCACGGCTAGTGTCCAGGAAACATGGAAAGCCCAGCCTCCCACAAGCAATGCCAAGGAGCAAGGAGTGAACAAGAGTAGCAGCAGTGGCAAGCTCAAGATGGGGCGTGGAAAGCTAAGCGTGCAGCTCCCGCCTTGTTTGAGGCTCTGTTTCACGAAGAATGTGGCTGAGAGTAGCCTCGCTTTCAAGACCTCCAATCCATTATCCATGATGGATTGATTGATTATCATGGTGTGACTTGAGCTGCGAATGTTCAGCTAAAATGTTCTTGGTAGTTTATTAATTATTGGTTTAATATTCGTTGGGACATTTATTATTCCTCCTTTTATGCATTGTTGATATTGAGGTTGATTTGGTATTGTTATATTTGCAAATAAAATACGTAGAGCTGGCATTTTCTCTTCAATATCATTTAGTTGTTCTGTATATCGATCAATTAGATTCATTCTAATTTTTCTGGACTTTTATATTTTTCTTTATTTGTCATGCATTGATTGCATGCATATTCTTGTTTTTTATTATATTTAAACAAAAATATATTACATATTTTATGTGGATGTATTGGTATATCCTGTATAGCTTCATTATACATTTGTAGTGCTTTCATACTTTTTGTATTGTTCATGTTATTCATTTTCTTGTTGTTCTTTCTCTTTTATTGTTTTTTTTCTTTGCTTCTAATATAATATACTCTTCTTTTAAGTTTTCATCTGATATAGTACTATCTGTTCTTTGTCAAAAAATATTTATTTTTTCATTTGCTTGTTTTTGTGAGTTCCAAGTTTCCATAAGTATTTTGTAAAATATTTTGTAAAGTATGTTCTTCATATTTTTCTTTGGATATATTAATAGTTTTTATTTGCTTATTTTTATTCTTTCTTGATAAATAATAGTATCTAGAAACAATTTTTTGGTGAGTTAAATCAATATTATGGTTGAATTTTAGTTCTTTTGATTTTTTATTTGTAGATCCTTGAATTGATAACAATTTTGCATCTAGAAATTTTGTCTATTCAAATTTTCTCTTTGTCATAATTTTGCCCTTTATACTTAAATGCCTTTATTGCCCTTGATGTGCCTACACCCATAGGATAGCTAGGTGCATAGTTTTTTTTATGATTGTTTAGCTGATCAAGATTGTTTAAAGAGATTCAACAATCGAACCAAATGGACTATTTTTAGCCTACTTTCAGCAAGTATTAATTCTCTATCTTTCAATCAACAGCTTTGTGAAGGCTGATAATTGATAATCTAGACCAATAGAAACAATCAAAGACCTTTTACTTACTTCTCAATGTTATTCCATTGAAAGCCATTTATGCCCTAAAGCTATATTAAGTCTTTATTTAAATAGTCTCATTTCCAGTTTCTTGAAGCCATACCACGTGTGATCCAGTGTAGCGCCCCTGGACGTCCCCCTTGAGCCTCACCAGAGGATAGTCAGATTTGCATCTCGGGATGCTCTCGAGCAGAAAAGCTTTGCAGTTGGCTTTCATCTTGGCTGGGAAGTCGACAGTAGTACCCTTTGGCAATGGCTGCTGCCTCAAGAGGAGCCTGTGCCATCTCCCTCGAGGCTGTCAAGGAGGCTAACTTTGTCGTAAGTGAGTACTATATCTCCTTAGTAAAGATGCTCAAGTGTAATTGGTTTCTTTTTCCATATATGGTTTTTTTTGGTTTGCTTAAGCAAACCTATAGGGACTAGGATGAATATACTTAAAATATACTTGGATATTTTAGGATATTCTATCATCCAATGGTGGTTATTCATTTAGATTAATTTCGTATTTATAATTTATAAACATGTTTATAATTTATAAACTTTTCTAACCACTTTGTATCATCATGAGCATATGTGGTTTTTGGAGCATGAGCCAAAGAAACTATGCAAAGTACAGTGTATTGGTTGGGCTCTATGTCCAGAATGGCAATTGCAAGGGAGCTCTCAAAGTTCCACTGCCAAGGCCCTCAATCAAGGCTCCGCCATGAAGCAAAGAATCTGGAGGCAAGACTGGATGGACGAAGCGGCCAATGATCCACATGAAGGGAAGAATGAAAAAGAGGAGTGCTCATAGAGGCCTCCCAGCCTCAATTGTGACAAGCATGAAGTATTGAAACCAGCTCAGGAATTTGAGTAGTGCCCCCTCGAGATCATTCATGATGCTATTGTCGTTCCCGGCCACTGCATTGTCCACTGGCTCCAATGGATTGCTCTTGTCTCTGGGAAGCATCAAGAAAAATCATATTTGGACTAGTGAATTGATTGAAAATTGGCTCTCCCTGGAGGTTTGAGCTGAGAGCCACAATCCAGGATCAGAAACCCACTATGGCAGTACTGATTGATTGCCCAGAATCAATCAATCAACCTGGAATGCATATATGGATGGAGCTTAGATCTTCCTCTGTATGGCTCCCTATTATGTGAGTGGGCAGTGGGTAGAAAACAAAGATCAGTGGAGGACAATCTTTCTATTCCTATTCATTCCTCTTTTCTAAAGCGACGGATGGAGGGAGATTGTAGCAGCTGAGGAGTAGAGTCAGGCTGCTTCTAGCTTCAGCTTGGACGATGATGAGAAGTATCTGGCAAGGATGTTTATAAATGAGGAGAGTCAATGCACGAAAAGGTTGAAAAGGTTCAGAAGGTTTGTCACCTATGGAATTGGTTTATTGTCTACCGTAACCCTAAGTTTGGCAAGTTGACAGATTTTAATTTTTAGCTCAAATTTTTATTCTTTTTTGTTTTCGATTCTTCAAAGTGAAGTTTAGTTTATTTTTGGATCTTTTTACTAGTATAAATTAACTAGAGGTAATTCTGTTTAATCAATGACATAGATATGTCAGATTTGGATTGTGCTATGGATATTGTTCAGTCGTCACCCGCTGAGGATTTGTCTACAGAAACAAATTCTTATGAAGGTTTGGTTTTTCTCTTTATTCCTTAGTATTTCTTGATTTATTTCTTTTTGGTTTTGTAGTTTCACAAGCAAAGAGGACAAAGTTGACCATCCTAAAAGCCACTATTGCATCACTTGTCTTTGAAAAAGCAAATTCAACCAAAATTCTTGAGCTGAAGATTTTATCTACGTATGGTTTTGAAATCGTTTTTTTTTCTGTAGTTTTGATTTGCTTTTTGCCTGCAAAGAACACTCTGCAAAGTGCAAATTACTTAACTTATATAATGGATTGTACAGATATGCATGGCTTGCAAACTTTAACTATATATGGCAATTCATCCATGTGTGCATGATTATAAAATAAATTTATGGCTGGTAAATGTTTCTCACTTACAAGGTTTATAATTTATTTTTTAAAAAAATTAACAAGATTATAATTCTCTCACTTTAGATGGGTTGAACTACAGAAAAACCCAGTTTACCACCATGGAACTTTAGAAAAAGTTCTTTATATTACAGATTCTTCTATGATTCAAATTAAAGATGATTTTGATGTTAAATTAAGATTACAACCAACTAGAGGAGCTTCTATATCATCTTTAATGGCTACTAGAGTTTATCCACAAGCTATACATGCTGTTGTAATCAACATTGGTGTTTTTCCTAAAATAAAGATTGCTTCTTCTAATAATCCTTTGGATGTAACTATGGTAATGTTTTTTTCTATTTAATTTTCTATTTCTAAGATATTTTCACAACTCTACATGCATCTGGAGCATGAAGAGCAATATCATCATATTGTAACAGATTTATATGCTGGATATATGCCAAAGTTTTTATTTTTTAATATTATGAAAAGCATGAGTGTATCAGGTGATTTAGCAACACTTGGAAGTACTTTATTTTTGCCACTAGTTGATTCAAATGAAATTCAGAAGCTCAATGGTTCATTACCTTTAGTTGTTGATGGAATTGGCCCCCACAAGATGATTTCTTAGATTGTTATAAACATCCTAGCGTTATTAGCAAAGTTGGTTCCTTGCTGTTTTGTCTTTCATGTCAAGCTCATTGAATAGTCCAGGTTGGAACAAATATCCAAGAGCTATGGAACTAGCAGATGCTAGCCAGAAAGCAAGACTAAAGAGCAATTATGGCAAAAAAGACAATGCCTGTGTCAAGGAGGTGAAGAAAGTGTACAATGACTAAGGCCTTGCAATGAGTATTTTTCTTAGGTACTTCTCTCTTTAGCTACTGGTTAATGTAGGTAACTTTCCTAGAGTATGAACAAACAAGCTATAGGAGAATTTTGTGTACTATTGATCAAGAAAAGAGTACTCACTTACAAGTTTGTGGTGTTTTGGAGTTTATTACTTTCTGAATATAGTTTGATTACCTTGCAAGGAGTTCTATTGTTCTTTCTAGAAAAACATTGCAAGTGCCAAAAGAAGGAGTGTTTCTTTCGCTGCTCCTTGTTTTTGCCAACTATATGAGTTTGTCATTTTGTTTCATCATTAGTATTGTTATATGTGGAGCATTGACGATGATTTAGCTCTAAATATTCTTCACTTTTCTCGTGCTAAATGTGTCCCCATCAAATCCAACAAAAGCTGCATATATTTGCTCATTTGAGGTCTTCTAAATTTTTATTATGACACTTTTGGCCATCACAGGGATCAGGTATTTTGGAATATACATACTAACTTCTTGTTCCAGCTATCTTGTTATCATAGGTCATTGATTGAGATCTTCTTGTTTCATCATGATGTGAGAATTTGTGCTTGTCAGTAAAGTGTTTCCTTTACTTTGAAAATAATCCTACAGCTCAGGAAGGAGCTTCACATCCTCATTCATGGCTGTCCACAAGTTCCAGGTGAGTGTTCAGCTATGAATCTTTAGCTTCCTCTCAGCCGATGATGGGCTGTGCTATATCACCCCAGATGTTAAGTAGGCCATGGATTCCAAGTCCCTCGCCAAGGATTTCAAGTCCCTGGGCTCAACAGCCAGCGCTGGACATTGGCAACAATCCAGTATGAAGCATCAAGCTCTTACTCGGTGATCTTGATCCTGACTGGGGGAACTTTTTTTGATCCAGCATCATCCTCCCCTGATTAGGCAGTTGGCTCATTGTTGTAGAATGTGCCCGACACAAACAAGATCATCCATTACTAAATGAGCTCGACTTAGTTTTAAGTTATTGCATTAATTTGCTATACAACTTAAATTTTTGTCATTAAGCTTTCCATTGATATTGTAACAACAATTTAAGACATAATAGTTTTATAAATTTAAGTTAAAATATGCAGTTATTTTTAGTAGTCATTATTTCTGACTAGCTTTAAAGTCAGAATTAAAAAATTTCTTAAGCTGACATTTGCAGTTGCAATTTATGACTAAATTTTAAGTCATTTATAATGGTTATAAAACAAAAAATATAGTCGTTATGTTTAGTAGTTAATTGTGACTAAATTTTAAGTCAATTATAATAGTTATAAACCAAAAAATATGTAGTACGACTAAATTTTAAGTCCAAAAATGAAGCTATAAATATAGTGGTAATTTAAGTCTATGATCAAATATTAAACATCAATTTCTTTAGCCCCAGGCATACCTGATCCATGTGCCCATTAAAGAGTGATTCCGAGAATCACCATCAAAGCAAAACTATAAAAACCATTGCTATGGGCTGTCTCTCTTTTGTGTGTGTCGATAAGGTCACAATACACGATCTTTGACGCCTAAAACGCAATGAAAAGAATTTTCAAAGAACATAAGCTTCCAGAGTGGACGCACGGAGCATTGCATCGTGGTGAACGACCATTCTCATCTTTGCTCTTCCTCCTAGAATTGAGCCTGAGAGTTTCTCAACGAGCTCCGGTTTTTTTGGGGGAAGAACCAAATGAGCACTATGTGCTAATGAAAGAAAGAGATTCCGAACAGTGATATTGCTTCCATCATGATCGCAAAAACTGGACATCATAACTTTAAAGCGCTGCAGATAATGCGTCCGTACGAGAATCATTTATATGCACTAAACCTTCATGACCTAAAAAAAAGGTTTCTCGGAAGCGAATCCGGTAAGCAAGAAATATGGCTAGCATCATCCGTCGGAGTGTGCCGCCGTCGTCTCCACCTCGTCGGGCGGCGCACAGGAGCGTGCATCCGCCTCGTCCAGGGCACAGGAGCACGACACCGCCCAAAACGAGAGTGCCACCTCCAGGTAGCATGCCGCCCCCCAAACCATCGCCAAGGAGGGCGAGAGGAGCTCCGCCACCTCACAGCAGCGCCCACAGTCAGGCACCTCCACCAGCACCAGCAGAGCAACACCATGGAGCAGCAAAGCAGCACAGCCATGGAAGAGCACCACCTCCAAAGCAGGACAGCCATGGAGCACCACCACCTCCACCAACAAGCCATGGAGCAGCAAAGAAGCACCAGCACAGTCCGCCACCAACAAGCCACGGAGCAGCAAAGCAGCACCAGCACAGTCCGCCACCGCCACCAGCAAGCCACGGAGCAGCAAAGCAGCACAGCCACGGAGGAGGAGCAAAGCAGCACCCACCTCCACCAGCAAAGCAGCATACAGGGCCGCCACCTTCTTCCGGGACAACCACTTGGCGACCAAGGAGGTTTGGGCCGCCGCCACCTCCACCAGCAAAGGAGCATACAGGGCCGCCACCTTCTTCTGGGACAACCACTTGGTGGCCAAGGCCCGCTCATGACACGATAACATGGCAACCAGGGTCGCCTGTCTTTCACACGTTTTCATCGCCGCCTCCGCCTGGCCCCTTGTCTATTGCTCCGCCTCTGGGGTCGTCATCATCAACAGCAGCAGCAGCAGCGGCAGCGTTTGCAACACCGGGGCTGCTTGTGGCAGGCATCGTCCTTTTCCTGCTTGCTATGGTGGCCATCATCACCGGCATCTGGATACTCGTGAAGGGAAGAAGAAAGAAGGCGAACGACATCCTGGTGCGCTACGTCGGGAGCAGCCATCTTCCTGGCGGTGGCAGCAGCAGCAGCGGCAGTCAGCGAGAGTATCTCGTTCCCTTGAGCAAGATTGAGGACGCAGAGCTCCGGGACAAGCTCAATTCCTTCGTTCAAGAGAGGAGCAAGCAGCACCTTCGACCGTCGCAGCTAAATCCCAGCACAAAGGTGGCCAGTCCTCCACTCGCGAGGCCTCCAAGGCGGCTGCCACCTTCGGCTTTTCTCAAGATGAATCCAATCTATGGTGCTGCTACCGATTCGGTTGACGACCGCCTGACGCCGCCATTGGGACGAGATCCACCAGCAGCGATCCACGGAGTCGACGAGCACAAGAAGGTGCCAAGAGCTTCTCTCCCGGAGGATCCATTCTTGTCGAGTGCTGCTCGTCGGAGCGGCAATGATCGAAGAGCCCAGGAACAGGCTTTGGATCCAGTGTCTCATCGTGGCACTGTGTTCGATCCTGGAGATGCTTTCGTTGTTCGGCTTGCGGCAGCAGCGGAGAAGCGAGCTGAGATGGAGAAGCACATGCAAAGGATCACCGGGTTTGGGATGAGGAGGCCCGGCAACAAGCACTCCCACAGGTAAGTCTTCATGCTTGAGAGATAGAACAAGTGACCAATGGAGCACTTTTAGGATCCGTGAGGTGGAGAATCTGGAGAAGCCCGTGGTTGAGGCAAATCACTCGGCCAATTCTGGAGGTTCGCATTTGGCTGCTTGTGTACACGACTCAGATGCCAAGGTAAACAGTCTCCATGCCTCGAGTTAAAGTATAACTTCTGCTTGAACTAGCCTTCCACCTTGGAGGTTAAGCTTGAGCTTGACGGAGCTTAGAGCGAAAGGAGGTACGCTTTTCGGTCGTTTTGGACTGATGATACGCTTGAGGTTGCAGGCACAGAATGAAGATTCATGAAACAAATCACTTCGGTTTTTTTAAACCGCAACAGGCAAAGGCAGGTCCGTGGTATTGAATCAAAATTATAACAGATGGAGAAGTGTGGAGGCATTTGAATTAGGAGATTATGATTTGCAAGTCTCAAACAAGGCAACAAGACAACAACTTTTCATTAAGACAACAGAGAGATATTGAATTGGGAGATTATATTGCAAGTCTCAAAAAAACACTTTGGACATTTAATTTCCTGTTTTTAAAAATATAAACTTTCAATAACATTTCTTATCGTAAGTAGTAGTCATAGCAGTCAACGTTAGTCACTATTTCTTTACCAGCTTTATAAGCACATCAATGAATTCATTAGAATGAGCTCATTAGAACAGTAATGAGACAGCGTTGACTGATAGTAGTCAGCGTTAGTCCACTGTACTAACGAAAATTCGCAGCTCAAGTCACACCATGATAATCAATCAATCCATCATGGATAATGGATTGGAGGTCTTGAAAGCGAGGCTACTCTCAGCCACATTCTCTGTGAAACAGAACCTCAAACAAGGCAGGAGCTGCACGCTTAGCTTTCCACCCCCCATCTTGAGCTTGCCACTGCTGCTACTCTTGTTCACTCCTTGCGCCTTGGCATTGCTTGCGGGAGCCTGGGCTTTCCATGTTTCCGGGACACTAGCCGTGGTAGCTTTCTTCCACTTCTTCACATCCACCATTGCCTTTTCTTTCTTCTTCTTTTCTTCCTCTGGTTCCAGAGTCATTGCAACCTCGTCAAGCTCCTCTTCCTCGTCAAGAACAGAAGCACGTGTTCTTGATGTTGTCCTTGCCCTTGATCTTGTTATCTTCCAACTCCTTCAAGTGGAGAAGCTTCTGGCCGCCCGACCCCGTCCTGATGCCTATGAGCAGCTCCAGCAAAGTCCAGGAAAGTTTCCAGTTTCTTGAAGCCATACCACGCGTGATCCAGTGTAGTGCTCCTGGAAGTCCCCCTTGAGCCTCACCAGAGGATAGTCAGATTTGCATCTTGGGATGTTGTCAAGCAGAAAATCTTTTCAGTTGGCTCTCATCTTCGCTGGGAAGTTGACAGTAGTACCCTTTGGCAATGGCTGCTCCCTCCAGAGGAGCCTGTGCCATCTCCCTCGAGGCTGTCAAGGAGGCTATCTTTGTTGTGGAAGTGAGTACTATACTCCTTACTAAAGATGCTCAAGCTTAACCACAACACTAGTTTTCTTTCCATACATGGTTTTTTTTTAGTTTTTATATAGGTTTCAGGTAGCTATTACACAAATTTGCTATGTAGCAACATTTAATTTTCTTAATAGTAGTATTATTCTTACTTATTAATCCAAATGATTATAATTATAAACATATTTATAATTTATAAACACAAGATTAATCATATTGCATATCAACCATTAGATGGGAGAATAAAAAAGAATATACTAAAAAGTGTTTAAGAAAGTTTATAAATTATAAACAAGTTTATAATTATAAATACAAGATTAATCTAAATGAATAACAACCATTAGATGGTAGAATATCTTAGAATATCCAAGGATATTCTAAGTATATTCACTATCATTCCAGTCCCCCTTAAGCAAACCAAAAATGGTATGGTTCCAATAGTGGTATATAAAAGCTAAAAAATATAAGTAACTGAGATAAATTGTTTATACAAAAATATTTGATTATTTTTCTAATTTTAACATTTATTTTCAGATTAATGTTTGGCATAAATATAGTTGATTTTTATAAATGAAAATTTTAAAAAGTTTATTTACTTTTTACCACTTTTTTGTAACAATCTCCCACATATATGGTTTTTCAGCCATATATAACATTGATTCTTTCAAAGCATACTTGTAAAATTGGAATTGAAATAAAAAATTTTAGCACTACCATGATATAGTTATAAAATTAGTTTTCCATGTTGTTTCTAAGTCCTCACTTCATGAATTCATGATAGAAGTAGAAGAGATAAATAGTTCAATTTGCAATATATTTTGGTGTTGAGTTTATAAGCAACATCAGAAAAGTATAGAATATAGAAAGTTATAGGCACTTTATTTGTTTTCCTTTCTTTCATTTATTATTATGTTTACTCCACCAAACATATTTGGCTATTTAAGCTAGGCAAGGATTATTTACTCTTCTCTAAGGCTATAAAGTTTTGGAGAAAATCCAACTTGTGTCCTTACATATCTAACATATTAGTTGTGTTTACAGGTGTTTTTAATCTGATTTTAGTATTTTGTTGTTTACGTATGCAATATTATTATATATTGCTAAAATTTACCATTGCATCCACTATAATATTTACACAATTTTGAGATGTTGTAAGCTAAATATATTTAGCTTACAACATGTCAAAATTGCGTGGATATTATAAGGATGGTTATAAAAAAATATTTCTCCACAAATAGTAGTGACTCTAATGAGATTGAAAGGGCTATTTAGGGGATTTCATGACTACATTGCAAGTGTTTGTGTTGTCATTAGACTTCCTCAAGAAAATTGAGAGTGAGACATTTTAGAGCTTCAAGGCAAGAATAGAGGATGCAATCTAGACATAAAAAATTCTTGAAAAAATGGAAGAGCCAAAAGAGGAGCAAGTATGTGGCAAAAGGGGGGCTCATATAAAACAAAAGCACTTTATAGGAAAATAGCACTAGTTGCTCATAGTTGTAGAATTCACTTGCCAATAAAGCATACATAGTCGAGCAATAATCAATATAAATTTTGAGGGGCAAAACGTACTTAAAGCATTTTTAGAATCTCCTACCAATTTTACCTATGCATTAGGAACAATTAAAGGTATTCCCCAATTACCAAATAGCATACCAAGTTGATTAAGCAACCTTAAATTGGTTCTATTTATTTATAATGTTGATTCTTTTTAGGATGGCATTTCATGTCCTCGGCACTGAAGAAAGGTATCTAAATTTTATTTTATTTCTCAAAAACTAAACATTTTAAGAGATGTATTGGCATAAGTGTTGCACAAAGGCTATTCAAGACAAAGATGAGCTAATAGATAACCCACTCCCTAGTGTAAGTGATTTAATTTTTCATAATATTTTTCACCTATTAACTCTCAACATCTTTTGCTAGGATGAAGAAAATGAGGAAACTAATGAAAAGGTATCCTTTTCATAGTATTTATAATTATTTAACTGTTCTTTACGTAGGCTTGGAGTGAATCACATGGCAATTCATGTTTACTATATTTTCAATATCCTTTCTAGAACCTGAGGAGGGAGAAACTACCATACTATTCCAAAAAATGATAATAATTATGAGGAAATAAAGTATGAAATGATGAATAGTTTGATTCATTAGCTAGATATATAGATTAATATTGCCAATCTTATCTTACAAATAGAGGTGTACAAAAGGTAGTTTTTAGAGCTCTCAGAAGTGTGTTTTTCTATTAGAAGTGGATAAATTATAGAAATGTTTAGAAAATTAAATCAAGGTCTCTCAATGATTGACAATTTGGTGTTACTCAAGTCCAAAGATGAGCTCTCCCAGGATGAAATCAAGCAAGCATTTGCTCTTGGATGGTGTATTGAATGGGTAAGTTCTTGCATCAATTGGTAAAGATTTTCTAAACAATTTTGGTTTCTGCTTTTTGCTTTTCCATGCAAAGCTACAAGTTTACTTCCTAGTAATGGATGATATAATGGATGATTCATACAACAGTACGTGAATTTTATTGATGAGCTATGATACAATCTTCCTTTGTGATTAGGTGGGTATCATTGCTGTGAATAATGCATTATTGCTTATAAACCATGTACCTAAGATTTTGAGGAAGTATTTCCATAGTCAGTGGTACTACTTTGATCTCCATGAACTTTTCGATGAGGTGTGTTGATCTGATTACATTGCAAACCAGCCAGGAAGGTTGATTTGTCCAAATACATGATGGAAATGTAAGTTTTATTCGATTCCATAAATATCCATAATGTTTGTCTGTGCAACTATCTCAGGATTGTGAAGTTCAAGACAGTGTTTTATTCTTTCTATCTTCCGGTAAGCAAGAGTGACATTATAAATCAAGTCATTGAAGTCATATGAGAATACATGTTGCTTGTGTTTGGTATATGTCAGACAAGAGTGACAACTCCAAGTTTGAATCTGTGAAAAAAATACTACTACAACTGGGAACCTATTTTAAAATTCAGGTCCTTGTGGTTCATTACCTTTGGTTGTTGATGGAATTGGCCCCTGCAAGATGATTTCTTAGATTGTTATAAACATCCTAACGTTATTAGCAAGGTTGGTTCCTTGCTGTTTTGTCCTTCATATCAAGCTCATTGAATAGTCCAGGTTGGAACAAATATCCAAGAGCTATTGAACTAGCAGATGCTAGCCAGAAAGCAAGACTAAAGAGCAATTATGGCAAAAA
>NW_003314308.1:933550-936968 GCF_000143415.4 Selaginella moellendorffii
TGTAGGTAGCTTTCCTAGAGTATGAACAAACAAGCTATAGGAGAATTTTGTGTACTATTGATCAAGAAAAGAGTACTCACTTACAAGTTTGTGGTGTTTTGGAGTTTATTACTTTCTGAATACAGTTTGATTACCTTGCAAAGAGTTCTGTTGTTCTTTCTAGAAAAACATTGCAAGTGCCAAAAGAAGGAGTGCTTCTTTCGCTGCTCCTTGTTTCTGCCAACTATTATATAAGTTTGTCATTTTGTTTCATCATTAGTATTGTCATATGTGGAGCATTGACGATGATTTAGCTCTAAATATTCTTCACTTTTCTCATGCTAAATGTGTCCCCATCAAATCCAACAAAAACTGCATATATCTGCTCATTTGAGGTCTTCTAAATTTTTATTATGACACTTTTGGCCATCACAAGGATTGGGTATTTTGGAATATACATACTAACTTCTTGTTCTAGCTATCTTGTTATCATAGGTGTGCTATGTCACCCCAGATGATGGGTTGTGCTATGTCACCCCAGACGTTAAGCAGGCCATGGATTCCAAGTCCCTCGCCAAGGCCTTCTTCCACGTCTATAGCATCTTCTCCACAAACATCAAGCAAGGTGTCTATGGCAGGATCGCGTACGTGTGGAAGAATTTTGGCATCGATTATGTGTCACAAGCTCAGTGGCTAGGGCTGGACACTCCCAATTGAGTATGAGTTCCCAGTAGCATCAAGCTTACCTGGGCTCAGCAGCCAACGCTGGACATTGGCAACAATCCAGTATGAAGCATCAAGCTCCTATTAGGTGATCCAGATCCTGATTGGGGGAACTCCTTTCGATCTAGCATCATCCTCCCCCAATCAGGCAGTTGGCTCATTGTTGTAGAATGTGCCTGACACAAACAAGATCGTCCATTACTACATGAGCCTGACTTAGTTTTATACAACTTTTTGTCATTAAGCTTTCCATTGATATTGTAACTACAATTTAAGACACAAATTTAAGTTAAAATATGCAGTTATTTTTAGTAGTCATTATTTCTTACTAGCTTTAAAGTCAGAAGTAAAAAATTTCTTAAGTTGACATTTGCAGTTCCAATTTATGACAAAAATTTTAAGTCGTTTCTAATGGTTATAAAACAAAAAATATAGTTGTTATGTTTAGTAGTTATTTGTGACTAAATTTTAAGTCAATTATAATAGTTATAAACCAAATAAATTGCTATGCATTGCATGTAGCAACGCTTGGTTTGCTTAATGGTAGTTTTATTATTACTTATTAATCTAATTGATCAAATAAATTTTATAATTATAAGCATGTTTGTAATTTATAAACACAAGATTAATCTTATTGCATATCAAGATGATAGAATAAAAAAGAATATACTAGAAAGGGTTTAGGAAAGTTTATAAATTATAAACATGTTTATAAATTATAAATACCAGATTAATCTAAATGAATACCAACCGTTAGATGGTAGAATATCCTAGAATATCCAAGCATATTCTAGGTATATTCACTACCAATAGGTTTGCTTAAGCAAACCAAAAATATGTAGTACGACTAAATTTTAAGTCCAAAAATGAAGCTATAAATATAGTGGTAATTTAAGTCTATGATCAAATATTAAACATCAATTTCTTTAGCCCCAGGCATACCTGATCCATGTGCCCATTAAAGAGTGATTCCAAGAATCACCATCAAAGCAAATTCAACTGTAAAAACCATTGCTATGGGCTGTCTCTCTTTTGTGTGTGTCGATAAGGTCACAATACACGATCTTTGACGCCTAAAACGCAATGAAAAGAATTTTCAAAGAACATAAGCTTCCAGAGTGGAGATTTTGATCAAATTCTTACACACGGAGCATTGCATCGTGGTGAACGACCATTCTCATCTTTGCTCTTCCTCTTAGAATTGAGCCTGAGAGTTTATCAACGAGCTCCGGTTTTTTTTGGGGAAGAACCAAATGAGCATTATGTGCTAATGAAAGAAAGAGATTTCGAACAGTGATATTGCTTCCATCATGATCGCAAAAACTGGACATCATAACTTTAAAGCGCTGCAGATAATGCGTCCGTACGAGAATCATTTATATGCACTAAACCTTCATGACCTAAAAAAAAGGTTTCTCGGAAGCGAATCCGGTAAGCAAGAAATATGGCTAGCATCATCCGTCGGAGTGTGCCGCCGTCGTCTCCACCTCGTCGGGCGGCGCACAGGAGCGTGCATCCGCCTCGTCCAGGGCACAGGAGCACGACACCGCCCAAAACGAGAGTGCCACCTCCAGGTAGCATGCCGCCCCCCAAACCATCGCCAAGGAGGGCGAGAGGAGCTCCGCCACCTCACAGCAGCGCCCACAGTCAGGCACCTCCACCAGCACCAGCAGAGCAACACCATGGAGCAGCAAAGCAGCACAGCCATGGAAGAGCACCACCTCCAAAGCAGGACAGCCATGGAGCACCACCACCTCCACCAACAAGCCATGGAGCAGCAAAGAAGCACCAGCACAGTCCGCCACCAACAAGCCACGGAGCAGCAAAGCAGCACCAGCACAGTCCGCCACCGCCACCAGCAAGCCACGGAGCAGCAAAGCAGCACAGCCACGGAGGAGGAGCAAAGCAGCACCCACCTCCACCAGCAAAGCAGCATACAGGGCCGCCACCTTCTTCCGGGACAACCACTTGGCGACCAAGGAGGTTTGGGCCGCCGCCACCTCCACCAGCAAAGGAGCATACAGGGCCGCCACCTTCTTCTGGGACAACCACTTGGTGGCCAAGGCCCGCTCATGACACAGCTGCGACGGTCGAAGGTGCTGCTTGCTCCTCTCTTGAACGAAGGAATTGAGCTTGTCCCGGAGCTCTGCGTCCTCAATCTTGCTCAAGGGAACGAGATACTCTCGCTGACTGCCGCTGCTGCTGCTGCCACCGCCAGGAAGATGGCTGCTCCCGACGTAGCGCACCAGGATGTCATTCGCCTTCTTTCTTCTTCCCTTCACGAGTATCCAGATGCCAGTGATGATGGCCACCATAGCAAGCAGGAAAAGGACGATGCCTGCCACAAGCAGCCCCGGTGTCGCAAACGCTGCCGCTGCTGCTGCTGCTGCTGTTGATGATGATGACGACCCCAGAGGCGGAGCAATAGACAAGGGGCCAGGCGGAGGCGGCGATGAAAACGTGTGAAAGACAGGCGACCCTGGTTGCCATGTTATCAAATCCCAGCACAAAGGTGCCCAGTCCTCCACTCGCGAGGCCTCCAGGCGGCTGCCACCTTCGGCTTTTCTCAAGACGAATCCAATCTATGGTGCTGCTACCGATTCGGTTGACGACCGCCTGACGCCGCCATTGGGACGAGATCCACCAGCAGCGATCCACGGAGTCGACGAGCACAAGAAGGTGCCAAGAGCTTCTCTCCCGGAGGATCCATTCTTGT
>NW_003314308.1:937599-950421 GCF_000143415.4 Selaginella moellendorffii
TTGAATTAGGAGATTATGATTTGCAAGTCTCAAACAAGGCAACAAGACAACAACTTTTCATTAAGACAACAGAGAGATATTGAATTGGGAGATTATATTGCAAGTCTCAAAAAAACACTTTGGACATTTAATTTCCTGTTTTTAAAAATATAAACTTTCAATAACATTTCTTATCGTAAGTAGTAGTCATAGCAGTCAACGTTAGTCACTATTTCTTTACCAGCTTTATAAGCACATCAATGAATTCATTAGAATGAGCTCATTAGAACAGTAATGAGACAGCGTTGACTGATAGTAGTCAGCGTTAGTCCACTGTACTAACGAAAATTCGCAGCTCAAGTCACACCATGATAATCAATCAATCCATCATGGATAATGGATTGGAGGTCTTGAAAGCGAGGCTACTCTCAGCCACATTCTTCATGAAACAGAGCCTCAAACAAGGTGGGAGCTGCACGCTTAGCTTTCCACCCCCCATCTTGAGCTTGCCACTGCTTCTACTCTTGTTCACTCCTTGCGCCTTGGCATTGCTTGCGGGAGCCTGGGCTTTCCATGTTTCCTGGACACTAGCCGTGGTAGCTTTCTTCCACTTCTTCACATCCACCATTGCCTTTTCTTTCTTCTTCTTTTCTTCCTCTGGTTCCAGAGTCATTGCAACCTCGTCTCCTCGTCAAGAACAGAAGCACGTGTTCTTGATGTTGTCCTTGCCCTTGATCTTGTTATCTTCCAACTCCTTCAAGTGGAGAAGCTTCTGGCCACCCGACCCCGTCCAAATGCCTATGAGCAGCTCCAGCAAAGTCCAGGAAAGTTTCCAGCTTCTTGAAGCCATACCACACTCGTTTGTGAAAGGCTATTAATTGATCGGCGGGCTTGGCCCCAATTTCTTGATCACGCGTAGCAATGCATCTTGTTTCTACGTATGCATTCTCCGCGAATACGCGACCAATTGGTCCTGATTGGGCAATCCTGTGGTGATCCAGTGTAGTGCTGCTGGAAGTCCCCCTTGAGCCTCACCAGAGGATAGTCAGATTGCTTAATAGTAGTATTATTCTTACTTATTAATTCAATTGATTAAATAATAAATTGCTACGCATTGCATGTGACAACGCTTGGTTTGCTTAATGGTATTTTTATTATTACTTATTAATCTAATTGATCAAATAAAGTTTATAATTATAAGCATGCTTGTAATTTATAAACACAAGATTAATCTTATTGCATATCAACCGTTAGATGATAGAATAAAAAAGAATATACTAGAAAGGGTTTGCGATAGTTTAGAAATTATAAACATGTTTATAAATTATAAATACCAGATTAATCTAAATGAATACCAACCGTTAGATGGTAGAATATCCTAACATATCTAAGCATATTCTAGGTATATTCACTACCATCTCAGTCCCCCTATATGGTTGCTTAAGAAAACCAAAAATTTAAAATTATAGACATATTTATAAAACACAATATTAATCTTATTGCAGGTAGAAGAAAAAAGAATATACTAAAAAGTGTTTAAGAAAGTTTATAAATTATAAGATTAATCTAAATAAATAACAACCGTTAGATGGTAAAATATTCTAGAATATTCAACCATATTCTATGTTTATTCACTACCATTTCAGTCCCCCTACCATTTGCTTAAGCAAACCAAAGATGGTATGGTTCCAATGGTGGTATATAAAAGTTAAAAAAAAGTAACTGAGATTAAACTGATTATACAGAAAGATTTGATTATTTTCTAATTCTCAGAATAATTTTTGGCAAAATATAGTTGATTTTTATAAATGAAAATTTTAAAAAATTTATTTACTTTTTACCACTTTTTTGTAACAATCTCCCACGCATATGGTTTTTCAGCCATGTATAACATTGATTCTTTCAAAGCATACTTATAAAATTGGAAGTGAAATAGACTTTTTTAGTGCTACCATGATATAGTTATAAAATTAGTTTTCCATGTAGTTTTTAAGTCCTCACTTCATGAGTTCATAGTAGAGGTAGAGGAGAAAAATAATTCAATTTGCAATATTTTTTGGTGTTGGGTTTATAGGCAACATCAGAAAAGTATAGAATATAAAATGTTATAGGCACTTTACTTTCTTTCTTTTCTTTCATTTATTATTATGTTTACTCCACCAAAAATATTTGGTTGTTTAAGCTAGGTAAGAATCATTTACTCTTCTCCAAGGCTATAAAGTTTATGGAGAAAATCCAACTTATGACCTTACATATTTAACATATTAGTTGTGCTTACAGGTGTTTTTTTTTTCTGATTTTAGTATTTTCTTGTTAAGGATTCTCATGTGAAATATTATTATATATTGCTAAAATTTACCATTGCATCCACTACAATATCCACACAATTTTAACATGTTGTAAACTAAATAACTGTATAAGGATGGCTATAAATGTTTTCTCCACAAATGATAGTGACCCTAATAAGATTGAAAGGGCTATGTTGGGGGATTGCACAATTACATTACAAGTGTTTGTGTGGTTAGAGTGTTATTAGACTTCCTCAAGAAGATTGAGAGTGGGACATTTTAGAGCTTCAAAACAAGAATAGAGGATACAATCCAAAAATTAAAAAATGTCAAAGAAGCGGTAAAGCCAAAGGAGGAGCAAGTATGTGGCAAAAAGTGGGCTCATAGGCAATAAAAACACTCTACAAATACAATAGCACTAGTTGCTCATAGTTGTAGAATCCACTTGCCAATAAAGCTCACTAAGTTGCGTGATAACCAAGAAATGCAACACAAACTTCGAGGGGCAAAAAGTACTCAAAGCATTTTCAGGATTTCCTACCAACTTTACCTATGCATTAGCAACAATTGGAAGTCTTACCAAGCTGATTAAGCAACCCTAAATTGGTTCTATTTATTTTACAATGTTGATTCTTTTTAGGATGGCATTTCATGTCCTTGACACTAAAAAAAGGTATCTAAATTTTATTTTATTTCTCAAAAACTAGACATTTTAGGAGATGTATTGGCATAAGTGTTGCATAAGGGCTATTCAAGACAAAGATGAGCTAATGAATAACCCACTCCCTAGTGTAAGTGATTTAATTTTTCATAATATTTTTCACTTATTAACTCTCAACATCTTTTGCTAGATGAAGACAGAGGAAACTAATGAAATGGTATTCTTTTCATAGTATTTATAACCATTTAATTGTTCTTTATGTAGGCTTGGAGTGAATCACATGGCAATTCATGTTTACTATATTTTCAATATCCTTTCTAGAACCTAAGGAAGGAGAAACTACCATACTATTCTAAAAAATGATAATAATTATGAGGAAATAAAGTATGAAACAATAAATAGTTTGATATATATAGATTAATAATGCCAATCTTATTTTACAAATAGGGTGTACAAAAAGTAGTTTTTAAAGCTCTTAGAAGTGTGTTTTTCTTTTAGAAGTGGACAAAACTATAGAAATATTTAGAAAATTAAATCAAGGTCTCTCAATGATTGACAATTTGGTGTTACTCAAGCCCAAAGATGAGCTCTCCCGAGATGAAATCAAACAAGTGTTTGCTCTTGGATGGTGTATTGAATGGGTAAATTCTTGCATCAATTAGTAAAGAATTTCTAAATAGTTTTGGTTTCTGCCTTTTGTTTTTCCATGTATAGTTGCAAACTTACTTCTTAATAATGGATGATATAATGGATGATTCACATAACAATACGTGAATTTTATTGATGAGCTATGATACAGTCTTCCTTTGTGATTAGGTGGGTATCATTGCTGTGAATAATGCATTATTGCTTACAAACCATGTACCTAGGATTTTGAGGAAGTATTTCCATGGTCAGTGGTACTACTTTGATCTCCGTGAACTTTTTGATGAGGTGTGTTGATCTGATTACATTGCAAACCAGCCAGGAAGGTTGATTTGTCCAAATACATGATGGAAATGTAAGTTTTATTCGATTCCATAAATATCCATAATGTTTGTCTATGCAACTATCTCAGGATTGTGAAGTTCAAGACAGTGTTTTATTCTTTCTATCTTCCGGCAAGCAAGAGTGACATTATAAATCAAGTTATTGAAGTCATATGAGAATACATGTTGCTTGTGCTTGGTATATGTCAGACAAGAGTGACAACTCCAAGTTTGAATCTGTGAAACAAATACTACTACAAATGGGAACCTATTTTAAAATTCAGGTCCTTGTGGTTCATTACCTTTGGTTGTTGATGGAATTGGCCCCTGCAAGATGATTTCTTAGATTGTTATAAACATCCTAACGTTATTGGCAAGGTTGGTTCCTTGCTGTTTTGTCCTTCATGTCAAGCTCATTGAATAGTTCAGGTTGAAACAAATATCCAAGAGCTATTGAACTAGTAGATGCTAGCCAGAAAGCAAGACTAAAGAGCAATTATGGCAAAAACGACAATGCCTGTGTCAAGGAGGTGAAGAAAGTGTACAATGACTAGGGCCTCACAATGAGTATTTTGCTTGGGTACTTCTCTCTTTAGCTAGCTGTTAATGTAGGTAGCTTTCTTAGAGTATGAACAAACAAGCTATAGGAGAATTTTGTGTACTATTGATCAAGAAAAGAGTACTCACTTACAAGTTTGTGGTGTTTTGGAGTTTATTACTTTCTGAATATAGTCTGATTACCTTGCAAGGAGTTCTATTGTTCTTTCTAGAAAAACATTGCAAGTGCCAAAAGAAGGAGTGCTTCTTTCGCTGCTCCTTGTTTTTGCCAACTATATGAGTTTGTCATTTTGTTTCATCATTAGTATTGTTATATGTGAAGCATTGACGATGATTTAGCTTTAAATATTCTTCACTTTTCTCGTGCTAAATGTGTCCCCATCAAATCCAACAAAGCTGCATATATCTGCTCATTCGAGGTCCTCTAAATTTTTATTATGACACTTTTGGCCATCACAAGGATCAGGTATTTTGGAATATACATACTAACTTCTTGTTCCAGCTATCTGGTTATCATAAGTCATTGATTGAGCTCTTCTTGTTTCATCATGATGTGAGAATTTGTGCTTGTCAATAAAGTGTTTTCCTATACTTTGAAAATCATCCTACAGCTCAGGAAGGAGCTTCACATCCTCATTCATGGCTGTCCCCAAGTTCTAGGTGAGTGTACGGCTATGGTTCTTTATCTTCCTCTCAGCCGATGCTGTGCTTTGTCACCCCAAACGTTAAGCAGGCCATGGATTCCAAGTCCCTCGCCAAGGCCTTCTTCCACGTCCACAACATTTTCTCCACAAACATCAAGCAAGGTGTCTATGGCAGGATCGCGTATGTGTGGAAGAATTTTGGCATCAATTATGTGTCACAAGCTCAGTGGCCAGGGCTGGACACTCCCAATTGAGTATGAGTTCCCAGTAGCATCAAGCTTACCTGGGCTCAGCAGCCAGCGTTGGACATTGGATGAAGCATCAAACTCCTACTCAGCAATCCTGATCCTGACTGGGGGAACTCCTTTCGATCCAGCATTATTCTCCCCCGATCAGGCAGTTGGCTCATTGTTGTAGAATGTGCCCGACACAAACAAGATTGTCCATTACTTGAGCTCGACTTAGTTTTAAGTTATTGCATTAATTTGCTATACAACTTAAATTTCTGTCATTAAGCTTTCCATTGATATTGTAACTACAATTTAAGACACGATAGTTTTATAAATTTAAGTTAAAATATGCAGTTATTTTTAGTAGTCAATATTTCTGACTAAAGTCAGAATTAAAAAATTTCTTAAGCTAAGTTGCAATTTATGACTAAATTTTAAGTCATTTATAATGGTTATAAAACAAAAAATATAGTCGTTATGTTCAGTAGTTATTTGATCCAGTGTAGTGCTGCTGGAAGTCCCCCTTGAGCCTCACCAGAGGATAGTCAGATTTGCATCTCAGGATGCTCTCGAGTGTGGTATGGCTTCAAGAAGCTGGAAACTTTCCTGGACTTTGCTGGAGCTGCTCATAGGCATTTGGACGGGGTCGGGTGGCCAGAATCTTCTCCACTTGAAGGAGTTGGAAGATAACAAGATCAAGGGCAAGGACAACATCAAGAACACGTGCTTCTGTTCTTGACGAGGAGACGAGGTTGCAATGACTCTGGAACCAGAGGAAGAAAAGAAGAAGAAAGAAAAGGCAATGGTGGATGTGAAGAAGTGGAAGAAAGCTACCACGGCTAGTGTCCAGGAAACATGGAAAGCCCAGGCTCCCGCAAGCAATGCCAAGGCGCAAGGAGTGAACAAGAGTAGAAGCAGTGGCAAGCTCAAGATGGGGGGTGGAAAGCTAAGCGTGCAGCTCCCACCTTGTTTGAGGCTCTGTTTCATGAAGAATGTGGCTGAGAGTAGCCTCGCTTTCAAGACCTCCAATCCATTATCCATGATGGATTGATTGATTATCATGGTGTGACTTGAGCTGCGAATTTTCGTTAGTACAGTGGACTAACGCTGACTACTATCAGTCAATGCTATCCCATTACTGTTCTAATGAGCTCATTCTAATGAATTCATTGATGTGCTTATAAAGCTGGTAAATAATTAGTGACTATCGTTGACTGCTATGACTACTATAACCTACTACTTACTATAAGAAATGTTATTGAAAGTTTATATTTTTAAAAACAGGAAATTAAATGTCCAAAGTGTCTTGCAATATAATCCCCCAATTCAATATCTCTCTGTTGTCTTAATGAAAAGTTGTTGTCTTGTTGCCTTGTTTGAAACTTGCAAATCATAATCTCCTGATTCAAATGCCTCCAGAATTCTCCATCTGTTATAATTTTGATTGAATACCACGGACCTGCCTTTGCCTGTTCCGGTTTAAAAAAACCGAAGTGATTTGTTTCATGAATCTTCATTCTGTGCCTGCAACCTCAAGCGTATCATCAGTCCAAAACGACCGAAAAGCGTACCTCCTTTCGCTCTAAGCTCCATCGAGCTCAAGCTTAACCTCCAAGGTGGAAGGCTAGTTCAAGCAGAAGTTATACTTTAACTCGAGGCATGGAGACTGTTTACCTTGGCATCTGAGTCGTGTACACAAGCAGCCAAATGCGAACCTCCAGAATTGGCCGAGTGATTTGCCTCAACCACGGGCTTCTCCAGATTCTCCACCTCACGGATCCTAAAAGTGCTCCATTGGTCACTTGTTCTATCTCTCAAGCATGAAGACTTACCTGTGGGAGTGCTTGTTGCCGGGCCTCCTCATCCCAAACCCGGTGATCCTTTGCATGTGCTTCTCCATCTCAGCTCGCTTCTCCGCTGCTGCCGCAAGCCGAACAACGAAAGCATCTCCAGGATCGAACACAGTGCCACGATGAGACACTGGATCCAAAGCCTGTTCCTGGGCTCTTCGATCATTGCCACTCCGACGAGCAGCACTCGACAAGAATGGATCCTCCGGGAGAGAAGCTCTTGGCACCTTCTTGTGCTCGTCGACTCCGTGGATCGCTGCTGGTGGATCTCGTCCCAATGGCGGCGTCAGGCGGTCGTCAACCGAATCGGTAGCAGCACCATAGATTGGATTCATCTTGAGAAAAGCCGAAGGTGGCAGCCGCCTTGGAGGCCTCGCGAGTGGAGGACTGGCCACCTTTGTGCTGGGATTTAGCTGCGACGGTCGAAGGTGCTGCTTGCTCCTCTCTTGAACGAAGGAATTGAGCTTGTCCCGGAGCTCTGCGTCCTCAATCTTGCTCAAGGGAACGAGATACTCTCGCTGACTGCCGCTGCTGCTGCTGCCACCGCCAGGAAGATGGCTGCTCCCGACGTAGCGCACCAGGATGTCGTTCGCCTTCTTTCTTCTTCCCTTCACGAGTATCCAGATGCCGGTGATGATGGCCACCATAGCAAGCAGGAAAAGGACGATGCCTGCCACAAGCAGCCCCGGTGTTGCAAACGCTGCCGCTGCTGCTGCTGCTGTTGATGATGACGACCCCAGAGGCGGAGCAATAGACAAGGGGCCAGGCGGAGGCGGCGATGAAAACGTGTGAAAGACAGGCGACCCTGGTTGCCATGTTATCGTGTCATGAGCGGGCCTTGGCCACCAAGTGGTTGTCCCAGAAGAAGGTGGCGGCCCTGTATGCTCCTTTGCTGGTGGAGGTGGCGGCGGCCCAAACCTCCTTGGTCGCCAAGTGGTTGTCCCGGAAGAAGGTGGCGGCCCTGTATGCTGCTTTGCTGGTGGAGGTGGGTGCTGCTTTGCTCCTCCTCCGTGGCTGTGCTGCTTTGCTGCTCCGTGGCTTGCTGGTGGCGGTGGCGGACTGTGCTGGTGCTGCTTTGCTGCTCCGTGGCTTGCTGGTGGAGGTGGCGGACTGTGCTGGTGCTTCTTTGCTGCTCCGTGGCTTGCTGGTGGAGGTGGCGGACTGTGCTGGTGCTGCTTTGCTGCTCCATGGCTTGTTGGTGGCGGACTGTGCTGGTGCTGCTTTGCTGCTCCGTGGCTTGCTGGTGGAGGTGGCGGACTGTGCTGGTGCTGCTTTGCTGCTCCATGGCTTGTTGGTGGCGGACTGTGCTGGTGCTGCTTTGCTGCTCCGTGGCTTGCTGGTGGAGGTGGCGGACTGTGCTGGTGCTTCTTTGCTGCTCCGT
Organism: Selaginella moellendorffii; assembly: GCF_000143415.4. NCBI lineage: Eukaryota > Viridiplantae > Streptophyta > Lycopodiopsida > Selaginellales > Selaginellaceae > Selaginella > Selaginella moellendorffii. The sequence goes on from NW_003314308.1 coordinate 946,159, forward strand.
GGCTTGCTGGTGGAGGTGGCGGACTGTGCTGGTGCTTCTTTGCTGCTCCGTGGCTTGTTGGTGGCGGACTGTGCTGGTGCTTCTTTGCTGCTCCATGGCTTATTGGTGGAGGTGGTGGTGCTCCATGGCTGTCCTGCTTTGGAGGTGGTGCTCCTCCATGGCTGTGCTGCTTTGCTGCTCCATGGTGTTGCTCTGCTGGTGCTGGTGGAGGTGCCTGACTGTGGGCGCTGCTGTGAGGTGGCGGAGCTCCTCTCGCCCTCCTTGGCGATGGTTTGGGGGGCGGCATGCTACCTGGAGGTGGCACTCTCGTTTTGGGCGGTGTCGCGCTCCTGTGCCCTGGACGAGGCGGATGCACGCTCCTGTGCGCAGCTGGAGGCGGCGCCCGACGAGGCGGAGACGACGGCGGCACACTCCGACGGATGATGCTAGCCATATTTCTTGCTTACCGGATTCGCTTCCGAGAAACCTTTTTTTTAGGTCATGAAGGTTTAGTGCATATAAATGATTCTCGTACGGACGCATTATCTGCAGCGCTTTAAAGTTATGATGTCCAGTTTTTGCGATCATGATGGAAGCAATATCACTGTTCGGAATCTCTTTCTTTCATTAGCACATAATGCTCATTTGGTTCTTCCCCCAAAAAAACCGGAGCTCGTTGATAAACTCTCAGGCTCAATTCTAGGAGGAAGAGCAAAGATGAGAATGGTCGTTCACCACGATGCAATGCTCCGTGCGTAAGAATTTGATCAAAATCTCCACTCTGGAAGCTTATGTTCTTTGAAAATTCTTTTCATTGCGTTTTAGGCGTCAAAGATCGTGTATTGTGACCTTATCGACACACACAAAAGAGAGACAGCCCATAGCAATGGTTTTTATAGTTTTGCTTTGATGGTGATTCTCGGAATCACTCTTTAATGGGCACATGGATCAGGTATGCCTGGGGCTAAAGAAATTGATGTTTAATATTTGATCATAGACTTAAATTACCACTATATTTATAGCTTCATTTTTGGACTTAAAATTTAGTCGTACTACATATTTTTTGGTTTATAACTATTATAATTGACTTAAAATTTAGTCACAATTAACTACTAAACATAACGACTATATTTTTTGTTTTATAACCATTATAAATGACTTAGAATTTAGTCATAAATTGCAACTGCAAATGTCAGCTTAAGAAATTTTTTAATTCTGACTTTAAAGCTAGTCAGAAATAATGACTACTAAAAATAACTGCATATTTTAACTTAAATTTATAAAACTATTGTGTCTTAAATGGAAAGCTTAATGACAAAAATTTAAGTTGTATAGCAAATTAATGCAATAACTTAAAACTAAGTCGAGCTCATTTAGTAATGGATGATCTTGTTTGTGTCGGGCACATTCTACAACAATGAGCCAACTGCCTAATCGGGGGAGGATGATGCTGGATCAAAAAAAGTTCCCCCAGTCAGGATCAGGATCACCGAGTAGGAGCTTGATGCTTCATACTGGATTGTTGCCAATGTCCAGCGCTGGCTGTTGAGCCCAGGGACTTGGAATCCTTGGCGAGGGACTTGGAATCCATGGCCTACTTAACATCTGGGGTGACATAGCACAGCCCATCATTGGCTGAGAGGAAGCTAAAGATCCATAGCTGAACACTCACCTGGAACTTGTGGACAGCCATGAATGAGGATGTGAAGCTCCTTCCTGAGCTGTAGGATTATTTTCAAAGTAAAGGAAACACTTTACTGACAAGCACAAATTCTCACATCATGATGAAACAAGAAGAGCTCAATCAATGACCTATGATAACAAGATAGCTGGAACAAGAAGTTAGTATGTATATTCCAAAATACCTGATCCCTGTGATGGCCAAAAGTGTCATAATAAAAATTTAGAAGACCTCAAATGAGCAAATATATGCAGCTTTTGTTGGATTTGATGGGGACACATTTAGCATGATAAAAGTGAAGAATATTTAGAGCTAAATCATCGTCAATGCTCCACATATAACAATACTAATGATGAAACAAAATGACAAACTCATATAGTTGGCAAAACAAGGAGCAGCGAAAGAAACATTCCTTCTTTTGGCACTTGCAATGTTTTTCTAGAAAGAACAATAGAACTCCTTGCAAGGTAATCAAACTATATTCAGAAAGTAATAAACTCCAAAACACCACAAACTTGTAAGTGAGTACTCTTTTCTTGATCAATAGTACACAAAATTCTCCTATAGCTTGTTTGTTCATACTCTAGGAAAGCTGCTTGCATTCACTAATCGCTAAGCAGAGAAGTACCTAAGCAAAATACTCATTGCAAGGCCCTAGTCATTGTACACTTTCTTCACCTCCTTCACATAGGCATTGTCCTTTTTGCCATAATTGCTCTTTAGTCTTGCTTTCTGGCTAGCATCTGCTAGTTCAATAGCTCTTGGATATTTGTTCCAACCTGGACTATTCAATGAGCTTGACATGAAAGACAAAACAGCAAGGAACCAACCTTGCCAATAATGTCAGGATGTTTATAGCAATCTAAGAAATCATCTTGCAGGGGCCAATTCCATCAACAACCAAAGGTAATGAACCACAAGGACCTGAATTTAAAAATAGGTTCCCATTTGTAGTAGTATTTGCTTCACAGATTCAAACTTGGAGTTGTCACTCTTGTCTGACATATACAAAGCACAAGCAACATGTATTCTCATGTGACATCAATGACTTGGTTTATAATGTCACTCTTGCTCACTGGAAAATAGAAAGTATAAAACACTGTCTTGAACTTCAAAATCTTGAGGTAGCTGCATTGATAAATATTATGGATACTTATGGAGTCGAATAAAACTTACATTTCCATGATGTATTTGGACAAATCAACTTTCCTGGCTGGTGGCAATGTGATCAGATCAACACACCTCATCAAAAGGTTCATGGAGATCAAAGTAGTATCATTAACTATGGAAATACTACCTCAAAATCCTAGGTTACATGGTTTGTAATGCATTAATGCATTGTTCATAACAATGACACCCACCTAATCACAAAGAAAGACTGTGTCATAGCTCATCAATAAAATTCACGTACTGTTGTATGAATCATCCATTACTAGGAAGTAAACTTGTAGCTTTGCATGGAAAAGCAAAAAGCAAAAACCAAAATTGTTTAGAAATTCTTTATCAATTGACGCAAGAATTTACCCATTCAATACACCATCCAAGAGCAAATGCTTGCTTGATTTCATCCTGGGAGAGCTCATCTTTGGACTTGAGTAATACCAAATTGTCAATCACTAAGAGACCTTGATTTAATTTTCTAAACATTTCTATAATTTGTCCACTTCTAATAGAAAAACACACTTCTGAGAGCTCTAAAAACTACCTTTTGTACACCTCTATTTGTAAAATAAGATTGGCAATATTAATCTATATATCTAGCTAAGGAATCAAACTATTCATCATTTTATACTTTATTTCCTCATAATTATTATCTTATTTTGGAATAGTATGGTAGTTTCTCCCTCCTCAAGTTCTAGAAAGGATATTGAAAATATAGTAAACATGAATTGCCATGTGATTCACTCCAAGCCTACATAAAGAAAAATTAAATAGTTATAAATACTATAAAAAGAATACCTTTTCATTAGTTTCCTCATTGTTGGAAGTGACTAATTTTTCTATTCTACTTTAGTCACTTAATCACACCTCTGACCACTTGGAAGAATATTATTCACAACCTTCATAAGTCCATTTCAGGACTTGGGGCTTGCTAGCCCCGAGGATGGCATCCATGCCACTTAACCCTTGCACTGAGTCCAAGTGCTCCACATGTCCGATCCCATGACTGACAACCCAAAGTACCATTAACATATCAACTCGTTATGCTAAGGCCATGCCCATTCACTTCGGTCACACTGCTGGTTCAACACCACTTGCATCACAATCCCGTCTCTCAAAAACTAGGCCATCCATCCATGAATGATCATCCTAGATCCACTCCTTAACATTTTTAGGATGCTCATAGATATGGGGAATAGCCTTCCCCAATATCCCTTTTACAGTCCCCACCAAGTCCCTTTTCTATCGATGGCCGTGTTCGCCAACACTATCACTGGGACAAGGCCCACCGGTCTGACCACTAAGTCCTATTGTTCTCTAGACTTCCTCACTACATGACTGTATCTTTGGCCACTACACCAAAGGCCACTCCTTTTCCTTTCCACAGCCTGGACTTTGGATACATTTCGGAGCTGTTCCGGCTAGTGTCACTCCTCTTCCCC